>NC_045700.1:32533851-32833851 GCF_009834535.1 Camelus ferus | reverse complement strand
TGAGTTGGATTTTAATTTCTCAGCTATAATCAAAGGTATGCCTTTATTTTTCTTAAGTATTTTATGAACGAATGAACATTGACTCATGAAAATTTTCTTATGCTTAATCCTGAAAATCATGCTTTTTTGGTTTTATAATAGCTGGTCAAATTATGCCAAAAAATATTCAAGTGAAATTTCAGCTATATAAGGGTCTGTTTCTTCCTGGGGTAAAAGACAGTAAGTTTAAAGATATTGATTCCATTTGATATTATTTATTCTCTAGTACTGGTAAAATATTGTAGCTTTATTTTAAACCTTATACTTGGAATTGATTTTCTTAAAATATAGATTTTTAAATAGTACACTATGGAGGCCCATTAAGATAAGTCAAAAAGCAGTGCATTTCATCAGGTTCCTAAAGGAACAGATATTCTCAAAGTATCACCAAGCTCTGTCATGTGTTATCAAGTGTCACAAGTTCTTTGAAATGTGGGTTTGTGATAGTTTAACACCACTGTAAAGGATCTAATCTCCCCACTTCTCTCATTCCCTCAGTGTCGCTAAATAACATTTCTTAATCACAGATCAGATCATAGCACTCCCTTCCTATGTAATATTAAATAAATGGCTCATAGCTTAGAAATATTTGAATCCTACTAACACCAGAAAGTTCTTCAGACTGAACTAAGGTTGGTGTGATAATATAAATTTGAACTGCTAGCCCTGAAGACAACATCCATTTTTAAAAAATAAATTCTATTTCTGTGCCCATAGCCTGTGCAAGTTGGTGGTATAATTCTATTATTTAACAATTATTGATTATGTACAGTGTGTCAGGAATATGTGAGATATTAAAGATTAATATGCATATAAGATCCACCTTTGCATGAAAAATTCTTTCAGGCTATTAAAAGGGACAGCTCAATGGACAGTCACCCAACTATGTGAGAAGTTCTATTGTAGACTATTGCCTCGGGAGTTGTAAGAGCAAAACTAGGGAGGGAAGGAGCACATTTACTCTGCCTTGTATGAAGGGATCTTCAGAGATGGTGTTAGGACTGAGAATATCTGAGGTAGATGAGACTGGTAAGATCATTCTAGGGCAGTGTAACTTCATCTGTCAGTCTGTGGGGACATGAGAAACACCAGGTGTCCACATGATGTACACCGTTTGCCACGAAGGGAAAGAGCTCATTTCAGTGATGTTGGAGGTGAAGCAGAAGGCAGAATCTGGAGTGGGCAACAGAGTCTTCCACACCACGCTAAGGTTAACGAGACTCTTTTTTTTCCCTCAAGTTTTCAGAAGTTTACTAGCATTCATAACAATTTTATTTCCAATGTGAAATAATTTATTGTAAGTCAGTTGCCTGGTCTTTTAAATTTTTGTCAAGGTGGTACTATTGGTGGTGTATCTGAAGTAATTTAATGTATTGTAGCTAATTTTCTTTATTTATTATTGTATAGACAGCTATACAAATACATATATAACTTCTCTGTATAGGAAAATCCCGGAGTATCATATTCCTCATGTCCTCCTCTTCTCCAGGGACCTGACTTTTTCTCTGACATCGATACTTATTATTCCTCTTAGTTTCCAGATGCCTAGAAAATGTTTTGTGTGATCCATATGTAACATCTGGAACACTAAGATTTTTTTTTTCCTTCACCTTCAACGTATTATTAGAAACTTCAAATTCTCCCATAAAACAGAAATTGGGACAACAAGGAACAAATATTATCTCAGAAATGTAATTAATGAATCAGATACATAGAGTTGATATGGCATCTACTTTCAATAGGAATGGAGATGTAAAATGAAAACTTCCTTATTTAGAAGGCAAAGTAGCTAATAATTTATACTAAATATAGGAAATTTTGTGATGCCTAGTGAGGAGTTAATGAAAATCATGGCCTAATAATGCCTTTTCTTATTATCATGTGAAAGATTGATGTTCAGAAAACTTACATAACATGAGTGGAAGAGGAACATGTATGGATAAAAGAGGAAGTTTTAAGGGTATTTCAAGTATAACAGAGAGGGACCTTGATAAGAGCTGCAGGCAATTGCACCTGGCAAGCAGCAATTGGAAACAAGGTGCTTTGTCTGGAATGATTTCTGGCCAGTTCTTAAACCAAGGAGTGAAAAGTACCCACGTGTGCACATTGTTATAGCAGCTGCATATTAGAGGATCATTTTTAGTTATTCGTGGCTACATGATGAGAGTGGGCGGTAAGCCTGCCTGGCCAGTGATAACCTATACTCTACAAAGGCTTTTAGAAGGATGCTCTTTGTTATAGTTTTGTGATTTCAAACGTACCAATTGTAATTACAGAGTAGACACTACCATTTTAAGGCATGGTGCTCTTTATATGACAGAAGAAAAGCCAAAATTAAAATTAAATTATACCTGCTTAAAGAAAAAAGATGGAACCATGTTCTTTTTACATTCTACATCTATAATTTAGCATGCAAGTTCAGATACGCTCAGCAATGGAGTTCTTATTCTCAGTTACCTTGTGGGTGTAATAGCATGGTTAAGACCTACTCAGAATTTATAACTAATGTCTGTCTTGCAATACTTTGACTTTAATTTTACTGAAATAATAAGTAATCATTATAGTTCGAATTCTTAATTGAGAAATGTGGGAAGGTTCCCTGGGATCTGGAAAAACAGGAGAAATATTCTGGACTTTTCCAGAAGGAACATTAATTCCAGTAATCAGTGGTCAATCACAATATATTTATTTGGAGTATATAAAGAGAAGGAAATAATCTTTGAATCTGGCGTGTAAAGCCTCATAAATTATCCAAGCCTCCAACTGAGTCTGAGCACTAATTTTCTGAGCATTCCCAAAGCTTAATGAACTTAGAATTATTCAATAAGAATACGTCCTGAATTGGTCAGTTAATACTTATTGGATCATGCACTATATGCCCTAAACATCTGAATTATTTGATTTAATAAAAACAAAACTCCTATCTACTGCTGTCCTGAATCAGTGAAAACAAATTAAAACATACATAATTTTTATATCCATATTATTAGAAGGCAAGCCTCCAAAGCCAACTCGCCTAATATTAGTATTCTGTAAAAAGAGTCATTTCTCAAGTTATTCCTGGGACTTTCTCAAGGTACAGATCTGGGAATGGATTCCTTTATTCCCGCCCTCTTTGCTGTGTATGCCAATGCTGACCCTCAGCACATGTCCACTTCCTGGGCAGATCTGTCCTCAAGTGATCAACACCACCCATGTTCCCACTTTTGCTTCAGGACTCGAAGCTGATATCTGAGCTACTGCGGCCACTCTGTGAAAAGTAAAGGGTGATTACACTGCTGATTACGCCTTGTTTAGCTCCACATCAATATAACGATAGCGTATTGCTTCTTCTGCCAGCCCCACTCCAGGGACACTCAGGGTTTTCATGTCTCAAATCTGAGGTTAATACCTTAAAAACCCAGAGACAGGCAGATATCCCTCCATCATATTAGTCTCGTTGCTCTCCCCAGAATTAATTTGTCCACATAGAGTTTTTGACTATGGAATCGCTGAACCCCTTAACAAGGATAAAAGAATATCTGCCTTATCCATTAATACTCAATCTTATCCTCTAGCCCAAAGGAGATTCTTAAAATATAAATAAACTAGTTGCTATAAACATTTGCA
Source organism: Camelus ferus (assembly GCF_009834535.1). Lineage (NCBI taxonomy): Eukaryota > Metazoa > Chordata > Mammalia > Artiodactyla > Camelidae > Camelus > Camelus ferus. The sequence continues at coordinate 32,830,203 of NC_045700.1, read as the reverse complement.
CGGTTTTCTTTTTTTGTCTTTTTTTTTGTGTGTGTGGACATATGTTTTCATTTCTCATGAGTAAATACTAGGTAGGCAACTCAGTAATTTTATTCCTAGGTATTTACTCAAGAGAAATGAAAACATATGCTTGCAGACAGACTTCTATATGAATGTTCATGAAAGTTTTATTTATCTTAGTAAAAAGAAAATTTTACTAGAAACAACACAAATATCTCTCCATAAGAGAACGGATTTCAAAAAATGTAGTACATTTATACAGTAGACATCAACTCAGAAATAAAAATGAACAAACTCTGGATATTGCAACCACATGGGTGAATCTCTCCAGCATTATGTTGAGCAAAAGAAACTAAACATAGGAGAATGTGTAATGGATGGCTCCATTTATGTGAAATTCTTGAACAGGCAAAACGAAGTTATGGTGTAAATCAGATCAATGACAGCCTGGGTGGCGGGGTGGAGGTGGTGGAATCAATTGCCAAGGTAGGAAATGTCCTATATTTTGACTGAGATGGGGTTGCTTAAATCTGTGAATTTTATTGTAGGGTAATTATTTCTCAATAAAATTGATGTGAGACCTAACGAATACATCTTCCCAAGGTCTACGTCACCCAGTCTTATCCTACTACTTCTATCTTTAATAGCTCTTTCCTGAAATAATTTTCATATGCATATTCTCAACTGATTTTATAACTACTCCTCTACATCCAACTTCTGTGTATTAAATAGAGTAGCTATTAGTACTTTATTTTGCATTCTTTTGTATATTTTGAAACATGATTGACTTGCCTAGACTTGGCTTCTTTTTTTCAGCTCAAACCTATTATATCTACTAATGTACATATGACTCACCTTCATTTACTAAGTGAGAAGAGAATTCAAAAGAGTTTCTTTGTGATAGCCAAAAGGAAAAGAAAAAAAAAGGAGGAAAAGACTTTGCCTTCTTTACCCATTTCAGTGCATTTTTAATGATAATCTAGTTTTGACTTGTGTTAATTTATAATCCTGAAGCTTGACTTAAGTCAGAGGGTGATACATCCTTGATTTATGCAAATTGCCTCTAACATTTATATCACATAATAATTTATGACATTCCTTAATTATATCCCTTCGTCTTCTTGCCATCTGGTCATTTCCCTACAGAGTAAATTTTATAAAGCTAGTTCCAAAAATATATTTTTCATGTTTTTAAATGCTTCACAAAGTCATCTTCATTCTTTTCACTCGGTATTTTTAGCCTTATCTAAGTGCCGCCACTGTTGAATTGCAAAAGGTTTTCCATTAGGAATGGTACTAACTTTAAAATGATGTCCCTAAAATAACACTACAGAAGCATTATTTATTTCCTCTTTTGGCAAAGAAAATATACTGCAACAACTTTATAAATTTGTTCAGCAAAGTCAGCCAAGAGCCATTTACAACATATGCTGTATACACAAGGTCAGTGCTTTGGCTTGAATTCTTAACTAATTGTGCATTACAGCAAATACAACTTGAAAAGTGTTTTCACAAGTAAGTACTCCATAAAACTTGCATTTACTTTATAAAATCCATCATAACCAAATTTCCCAATGTCATTGAAATTATCACTGCTCCCATTGTCACTGGGTTTAGTCTTTTAACAAATACACTGAAGCTAAAACCACCAATCAAAATAAGATTATTTCAGCTAATCTCTTAGTAAATACAAGCATATGTACATAGTCACACACAACCTCTTCTATTTTAATTTAGGCAAAGATTTTCTTTTTTGTTTATATAGCTTATATATCTAAAATATCACACCAGATTAATTTGTTCCCCGGAGCTATTTAGTGAATTATATTTTCCTTAATCTCTGCACATGCCTAGGAATCATAGTTTTAACCAAAATATTGTCCTATTAAAAAAATTACTGTTTTTAGATATATGTAATACAACATTGGCCATATTCTGAAGCTCAAAAATATTTGTGTTGAGAGAAAAGACTTATAATGAGGCTACTTAAGTTGAAAAACTAGGCTTCTAAAAGTAGTAAGTAATATTTGCTTATAAGAACTTCACTTTTTTTTTCAGAGTGTCTATATCTACTACTTAACATACTTTTTCCAGTGATCTTAGGTGAAAAGTGAATAGAATAATGGAGAAATGCTGAGTACAGTAACTTCCCCAGTGTGTAATTCAGTATCATTGAGAAATGCTAGTAGATGCTTTCAATGAAAGTTTCTTTAATGTAAATCTAATGATGGTTTTTCTCAGAACTGGGAAAATATAAAATAATTTGGGAACAGTTTTCAGAAATTCACAGAAAAAAAAATAAAGCAATTGGACTTTGTGCTTACAGCAACAGCTTAATAATACTGTTTTGAATAATGTGAGTTTCTCTCTTCCACTTAGTCCTTCATTTTAGCCATCTTCCATGCCCCTAATATTTTGAGATATCCTCCCAGGTACAGTAAGAACTGTTGTAACCATTTGCTTTTATTCCCCCAATCTCACTTCCTCAGCCTCACTGTGTTTAATGTTCTCCATTTGGATAGGACTTCAGAAGAGCTGATTCGGGACAGAAAGAAATTAAGAGACCCACCACTCTCAGGAAGTCACTGAATTGGTATCAAGTTGTTTCTAGTGCCCTACCCCTGAGTCTTGACCTCAAATAGCCTGGGTTCTTTCCTTTTTTGGTTCTTTCTTCACCGTATTTTTTCTCCAAGTACCAGGAGCGTATTTATTCATACATTTTGTGCCACTGACCACTATTCCAGCAGACTTCTTAGACTTGCCCCTTGTTTGCCCAGTTGTGTAGAAACAGCATGCGACTCCTCCCCTTTTCTCTCCTTTATGCTGCCCACACACTTGCTTCCCTTATCTTGAGAAACTTCTGCCCACTTCTATGTGGCTGAACTTAGGCTTCGGTCCCCCTTTCTGTCCCTCAAATCCCTATCAGTCCTGTCCTGATGCCTTGCAAATCTCAGCTTGAGAGAATCTGCAGATTGCTTTAGTGAAGAGTATTTAAGTTGTTGGGAAGGTTGGCATGAAAAAGCATCAAGGATGTGTGAATCTGTTCAGAGAGCACCAGTTAAGACTCTATCGACTATAAATTAAGGAGATTTCCTAAATTAAATTCAGCCAAACTTCCTAATTTTTTGTACAGTTTTTGTTTGATCTTATTCTTTTAGTTTATGTAGTTCTAAACAGTGACAATATGGTCATCTTACAGCTATAGTTTTAGTGTACTTGTTCTTCTGAAGTGGATATTTATGTTTAACATAATATCATGTATTACATATTCATGTATCCTGAAGAAATGAGTCCTGAGAGATGGCTGATTAAAAAAAAAAGAAAATGATTATTCAACCAGAAGCCTCTGCAATTATGATTCATACTAGATTCTCTTTTTAGGGTGTTTACAATGCACATTATTAAGATCCTGAAGTTTAAAGAAATGTATATTTGTTTAAACCATCATCTCTCAAACTTACTTGGGAGATTCTGGAAGGCAAGTACACTGTTCTTCTCTTTCGTAGGAGTGTATAATAGTTATTATACCACTGTACATAATAAATTTCGGAACAATCATTCCTAGATCTATTTTCATTTCCTATCCATGTTATCATTCATTTTAGGAATGGGTAGAAAAAGGCTTTGAGTACTATGCTTCAAGAACATTGACTGCTTATTCATACTGCTTTGTATTCAACTTCCAACTCAGTGACTCCCACTCTTGTTGAACCCCATAGCTTGGTAATACAGAAAGAGTCTGTGTGTTGGGTCCAAATAAAGATAGATCTATTTCTTGATTTCTCTATTTGCTATCTTTGTAGCCTTAGGCAACCTCATTAAACTCTGAGTCTCAGATTTCTCATCTGGAAAACAGACTTAATGGAGTTACCTTCTTGTCCTGCAGAGAATTAAATGAGATAAGATACATGAAGTACACAGCCCAGTTCCTAGAACGCAGAATTCAATAAATGCTAGCAGTTGCTGAGAGCTGTTTCTGAATATTTTCTCAAAGTCATTGCTCTGTGTGTTGTTTTTTTTTTCTTTTAAGTGAATAGTGAGGTAGAAAAAGCTGTACTAATAGAAAATGGAGGATTCATGGTGGAAATCATTGAGGATAATCATGTAAAGTAATGCATTTCCATAAGGATGCATGTATCTGAAAGCTGCACTATTCCCAACAATTTTTAAATGTTAGTAAGTATAGACAGTTAAATCAATTAAGTCTCTTCATATTTATTCAGGTGAAACTGATATACGAAGGCCTACCACCCCCTGTTATCCTGTCATCATTCCTGGAAATCACACACAAAGTCACTCTTTGTAATATGCTCTCCAGCATAGTAAGCATAGTAGTCCAAAAGTTTTCATTAGTTTATTGTCAAGAGGTGATTTGGATTAACACTTTATTTAAATACCAACACCAATGACTTGTAAGTACTGATTACACTAAAAGCAATATACTAGATAATAAAAAGTATAGAGATACTTTAGAAGTGGAAAACAAATTGTATTTGGTTCCTGGACAACAAACCAGAAGAAGAAAGTTTGACAAGGGAAAAGAATGACAAGGAGAATAAAGGGATATTTCAACTGCACATCAGCTAGATAAATTCTACTCCTAAAAGAGGTTTAAGCCTGAATATTTACCTGAAGAAAAAAACCCAAAAGCCCATAAATGAAACATAGAGAAAAAAAGCCCGTATGCATTGTGGATTTAGTGCCAAGTGTTTAACATGGAAACAAAACCTTGAGAGTAAAGATTCAGACTCATCTTTAACTCATGAGTAACTTCATACAATCTAACATTAAAATTTTTTTCTGAGGATTTGGTCTAATTATTTGCAGCCTCTTAGGCTCAGACTCCCCTATGATTTGAAAGCAACCTCAGATTCTATATTTGGATACCTATGCACTACTGTCTATAAACTGATAAGAATTCTAAAAAGAGGAAGATGAAGATCATAGTAAAATAAGTGCTTATATTCTAAGAAGAATAAGGACACACAACTAAAATATGTGACAAAAAAAGATTTGCAGCATTAATATCTCCTTTTAGTTTGCACAGAAGGTCTCACAACCACTGTTCATTACACTGCATCCATCAATATCTAAGAAAAACAAAAATATCACTTTAAAAAAAAAAGGGGGGTCTGTGCCATTTAAAAAAGGCTCTGAGAAGCCCAGCTGTCAGCTTAAAATTGGCATGAGTTTCATTCTTTAACAGAAATAAAGTTTCCTGCTGTTTTTATGGTGTTCAAAAAAGAAGTTTTTCTTAAAAAAACTTAGCTGAGTTGGTAGATCCTGTGTTCCCATGTCTGATAGAACTGTATTAAATCCTAGCTGCTCCTTCTGTTTACTCTGTGATCCTGGGAGAGTCCCTTAGCAGGTCAGAAATTCAACTGTCTCAAAAGGGGAAGATAAAGTACTCATCTCACAGAATAGTTACAAGAATTTAATAAGATTTTATACACAAAGATTTTAGTACAGAGTTTGCATGGTAGATTAACAGTTCACCAATTGTAAAATTATTTATTTGAGCTCTTCCAATAATTGAAATTTATCATTAATTTTACTTTAGTCTAATACTTTTCCAATAATTTTATGTTTATCAAAATCAATAATTGGAAAATTAACATTATATTTTATTTATATAATATATAAATTAAATTAATAAATAATAAACATATGTAAATATGATAAATAATATTTTTACAATCCTCATTTTTCTCCATAGAGCTGTGTACATCTTATTAAGATGGTAAATTATATAATTTTGAAATTCTTACTCATCTAATCTGAGTATTGTGTAGCACTAGTTAGAATTTAATTAATATGATATATTCTAGAACTGATTTTCAACTGTCATATTATTATTTTGGCCTCTCAAAATCTGTTTAGAGCCTCATATAAAATACAAATGTATTGTGATTGGGGGGTAGGTGTGTAAATTCTCATCCACTAAAAAAAAATACCATTCTCTTTTATTCCAAAGCATGAGAAGTTAAAATCACTAATTTGAAACAGAAAAAATTATAGAATTAAATAAGTATAAAAGAAAAATGCTGAAAAACATTGATTTATTGAAATATCTATTTCAAGAAGTTAGAAATAAAAGGGGAAAATCTATCATAATAAATGTGGAGATTAGAAACTATTAGAAAGAAGAGTAAACAAAGAAGTAGAAAACAAATATAAAATAGAGGAACACACAAATTATAAAGTTGAGTATAAAGTTTAACAAAATCAATTAATCTTACAAGTTAATCAAAGGGAGAAAACAAACTGAAAAGAACAGAAATATCAGCAACAAATTGAAAATTAAAATTCTAAAATGATATAAATTATAAAACTATAAAGACATCAAATACCTAGAAATAAAACTAAAGTTGTATAAGATCTCTAAAAACAAAACAAAACAAAAATACCTACAAAACATGTTTGAGAGAAATTATAGACTAATTAGGATCATACTATATTCATGGATTTGAATACAGCATCGTAAAGATAATTTTTGGCAAACAGACCCATAAATTTAATGTAATTCAAAGCAAATCCCCAGTAGGTTGTCTTACAGAAACTGCATACTGATTCTAGAATATACATGAAAATAAGAATGGTCAATAACAATCAAGACAGCTGTGGCACTGGAGGACTTACAACACCAGATACTTAACTCAAAATTCCATTGTGAGTCAACAGTGAAGTACTGGCACATGTATAAACTGATCAGTGGAACAGAATGTAGAGTACAGAGGCACACATACCACATATATACAGTCAGCTGTATATATGTATGTATATATGTATATATATACAGTCAGTATATATGTATGACACAATAAAAATTAACCCAAAACAAGAAAAACTGAAAAATTGGACTTTATTAAAATTAAGAAATTCAGTCTCTCTCTCAACATACACTATTAAGAGTTTGAAAAGGCAAGTCATAAGGAGATTATATGTAAATGTATATGTGTGTGTTATATACACATATATGTATGAATGACAAATACTGAGACTACAAAAAGCCTTTCAGACCAACAGTATCAAGGTAGACAACCCAATAAAAAATAAAGCTGAAGACTTGGGCAGGTACTTCAAATAAATGATTTATAACATGAAAAGATGCCCAACCTCATTCATCATCAGGAAAATGAAAATTAAAACAATAATGAATTACCACTCTATACTCATGAGAATTTCTAAAATAAAACAAAATATTGATATTTCTAAGTGCTGCTGAGGATCTGGAGCTCTTGTATACTGATGGTAGGGGTGTAACTTGGTACATTCCCTTTGGAAAATTGTTTGGCAGTATTAGGGAAGCTGAATATACATATATTTTGTAAACTAGCAATTCTGTATCTATACATATATCTATCAAGATGCTTATACATGTTCACCAAAATACATGTAAAACAATCTTTAGGTCAGCATTACTTACAGTAACTAAAATGCCTATCATTATTAATCAGATATAGAATGGCATAGACTAATATGAATTATTATGGAAAGCTTTGCATCAATGAAAATGAATGAACTACAATTATTTGTAGATTTTGTAATAAGTGTATTTATAATACAATTGTATTTGTAATACAAATAATTGTATTTATACAATTATTCAAACTAAACTTTGATAAATCTCATTAACATAATGTTAAGTAAAAAAGCTAGATCAAAATATGTACATACAGGATGATTTCATTTATGTACATTTCAGATGTAGGCAAAAGTAGCCAAAGGTAATAGACATGCAGAAGGAAGTCATCTTCTTTGGAAGATGTGAAACACATTTAATCATGTTAAGGTATTAATGAGTAATGGGATGTACAACTGTTAGGAATGGAACAGATTACATTTCTTCTCTTTAGTTTCTAATTTATTTTTTAAATCAGTTTCTAAAGTACAGAATTGCTTTTCCTTTTAGTAGCAAATGATGAAGAATACTTAACAAGTAGATGCTGAAAGAAATACAACCCAATATGCTTGCCTCATTGATCCAAAGCTGTCCTGTTTTAAAGATCTATTAAATCCCATCAGTCTGAATCAAAGCATAAGTGTTCAGAAAAATGCAAGTCAGAGTCACTTTCCTTATTTTATTCCCCTATAAACCAAATATCAATACCTTGGAAAGGTGCTGCTGATATCCAAATTAACTGACGACCTTTGTTTGTCGTGTTGTGGACCTTTTATAATCTTCCCCAGTCTCAATGAGCAGAATAAAGAAGGAAAGATATTTTTAATCATCTTCTTTATTCAATTGTCACCTGGATAGTGTTGAAACATACAGTGATTTGTTTTTCTAAATCTGATCTCAGGAACCACAGCCAAAATTGTCAAGCTCCCAGCTGTGCTCACATTCTCATCCACAATCGAAATTGTACACTCATGCATGTTACCTTCCCCACCTCCTTTTATTATGTTTCACAGTGTGTAATTTTGCTAAAACAAGCCCTTTAATTATACATTACCAAAAGTGTCACCTACTGTTAAATGATTCCTGGGCGGCAGACAGAGAAACTGTGGGTCCTGCAAGGTTCTGAAGTTTCCATTACGTGTACAGACCCTAAGAGCAGCTGTTAACAAATTGTTGGTGGTTTTGTGCAAGAAAGGAGCCAGGCTGTGCTCCTGCTGTAGCTTTGGTCAGAGAAAGCAATTTACATTTTGACGGGCTTAGTGGGCAAGAGAAAAGACAGCACGGTTGTAATAATAGCTCAACATGAAACATTTGGACCGACATATTACTAACATTGAAAGTTTGATTAAATAGTGGGCAGTAATCAAAGAGAAATTTATTTCAGGAGAACAGTAATATTAAAGCTATTATTGATGAACTGAATAATATTGAACGTGTTATCCTTAAGAATTTTTTAAAATAAATGCATCATTTAATATTCTATTAGTCTGTTAAAAATCAAGTAGAATAAAGACAGATTTGTATAGTAATGTGTATCAATTTTGTCTTTAAGGAAACTTAAAAAATATTTGAGTTCTTTGTTCTCTTATATTATAAAACATTTATTTATGTTGGACTTATGCCACATAATTTTAAATTATAATAAATTATATATAAATACAGACTATGTAACTTTTCCTGGTGACCAAAATATCTACACTTGCATTTTAGTCTCCACTGTATTTTTTTCAGAACTTAAATACTGTGCTTTAGAATAGAGCATGAGCCTTGATGGATTTAAGTCTAAGTTAACTGGCAATATTAGTGTAGCTAAATTATTTTACTCTAAGGTCTTCATTTGGTAACAGAGATAATAATAACTTCAATATTTTTTACATCAATCATAGATCTCAATATAGAACAATTTACATTTACAAAATATTAATAAAAAAATATTTTCTAACTATGGGAAAGGTTGATTGTATTTACCAATTTATCTGGTTCTTCTCTGCATACTGGACATTCCTAAATATATTCCCCAGCCTCTCTGATTGAGCCTGGGTTCAGGAGACAAAATTCTGGCAGGTGGAGTATATGTGATTAAAACTAGATACTTCTCACAAAACTGATGAAAACACAATCTTCAATACACTCTCTCTCCCTCTCTGCTCTCCTAGGCTCTACAAAATGGCAAACATAATACAAGGAGGGTAGACCCGAGTCAGAGTTTGGAAGAGTTGTTCACAGGAGCTGTCTAACAACGACCAAATGCATTGGACTTCACACAAATGAGAAAGAAAATTTTCTTGTGTTACCCCAGGAGATTTGGGGGGATCTTTTCTTTCTCAGTTACCCTACCCTGACTAATACTATTTTTAAGCAGGATATGCATAAATTTCTAAAAAAAAAAATCTATTTTTAACTTTTTTAACCTAGCAAGTTTCCTTTTGTTGCTGTTACTGTTTTCGGTAATGAAGCTAGACAATTTAAAGGCTATTAAAGTAGAGAGTCGAGGTGAGAAACTTCAAATATAAGGACTAAAATACAGTACATGATCATCCAGAAAAAGTTCATCATCCTTTTAAGACTTTTAAATCTTATCCCAACTATATATCATATAACATAATAATTTTAAGGAGGTAATTTTATTCTATGTGGAAGTTTGTAGAGCACTCAGGCTATACTTTAATTGATACCTACAAAGAAACATATAAATCTTTCTTTAAAAAAAATAATGGCTTATAAATGAGTAACTAAGGCCATGCATTTAGTTATCAATAAGTAGCATAGTAGCTCTATTATTCTTAGATAATATAGTATTTTTCAGACTAAAAACTCAATTGCACTGCTTGTAGTTATATTATATTATTATATTCTGATCAATTTTAATACATTATAATGGAATAATATATCAGCATGTTTATTTAATAATGGATTGGGAACAAAATAAAATTATATATAATGTTTTATATATATATATATATATATAAGATCATTATATAATATAATGATTTCTTGAAAAATGACTGCAAATCAACATGCAGAACTAGGAAAAAAAATAGCTTTCTGAGATAAACTTTTAAAGTAATATTTCTCACACAAGTTTACTACAATGTTTTTCCTTAACATAGATCCACAGTGAATAGAAAATACATTCTGAAGACAAAAAGATAATGATTTATTTTAGTGACTCTCTATGAGTAATACATTTTTTTATTTACATATTTTCCCTCAAAGGTTCCAGAACAGCACCAACACATTAAAGACCCTAATGTCCAAGGTACACACCTGCATTGCTATGTAATCCACCTCCTACCTAACTGCTCTGTTCTTTTCCCCTTCTGCTAGTCCCTGGTCCACTAACTTTCTAATATCCTAGGGAAAAAAGAAAAAAAAGAGAAACACCCCCTCCAAAAAAAAAACAGAAGAAAAACTTTCTAATATCCCACTACTCAATACTTTCTTTGTGCCTCTAATTTGATCCTTTTATATGTCAATCACCATTCCATTCAAGGTGTTAGAATGACTTAATCCCACAGTGAGTGTTAATTTAGTGGAAATGGTATTTCCAGATTTCTTGTGGTGGACTTGAATTTTAGCGTGTGTTACCAATTCTGCAGCTTTGAGCAATATAAAAGGATCTAAATAAAGTTTGCCTCTGGATAGGATTGAGTTATAATGTTGATTGGGAAGTTCCCAATCAGTTCAGACACCTGAACAGATACTGAAAATATAACCAGTTAAACCAGTGGTATGAAGCTGGCCAAACATCAAGATATATAACAAATGGGTCGGAGATGGTTAGTCCACACAATTGAGGCTGAGAATGGGATAAACCCATATGAAGTGAACATATGCCTGATGAGACATTTGCCTTTCCTACCAAGCAAACTTTGGATCAGCCAGGTTGAGTAAACAACAAGGAAAAATCCCAGAGAGCTAAGCCACTGAAGTTATCCTAATACAGACCAACACAGAAATATTTCTAAAACCTTTGCTCAAAATGAAGAATCACAATTTCCTTCTCTTTACTGCCAGACTTCCTGAAAGTTTTATAAAATGGCCTTCCTTCATATTATTAAATTCTATTTACCACGTCTTCAACTCTTTACATCTAATTCCTTTCTCTACTACTTTATTAGGATTTCTACCCTAAGAGCTACATCTTAGACTGTTTCTAAGTCATCACCTTTGGCATTTTTTACTCACATTTATTAATGAATGCTGTTTGCTCTTAGACTCAGATATATCTTTTTTTTTTTCTAGTTTTGCTTCTATGTCATACATTTGTGCTTCCATTACTTTTTAAATTACCTTTTAATTAGCTGAACCAGATTATATTTCAGTGTCCTTGTAAGACTTTTCATGTTCTAACTGCTATGGACTCATCTCTCAAAATTCTTGCTCTCCCATTATATGCTTCAGACTTACTGAGGTTCTTTTATTTGCCCGTACATCACATTTGTATGAGTCATTCTCTAAGGGGCCTTTGTACTTTCTTCCTAAATTATACTCAGCACGATAATCTTAAGGTTTCCCTCAGCTTGACTAAACACTAAACAGGCTACTTCCTGTCTCTAAGCCCCTGATCTCCCTCCCACGAAGTCCTTTACAGAATCCATATGACCTAACTACAGAAGCCTATTACCTCCTTTTTCTTAAAGCATTTACTTTAGAAAATTGGTAATTGACAAGTCTTTCTTTGCCCCTTTGAGGTGTAAATCTTTCAAAAAGCCTTTTACCAGTTTTACATTCCAGAACAGTTTTTCTCAAGGACCTTGAAGCCATCTCTTGGAAATGTAATCACCAAGGAAGATAGCATTTCTAGCTTCCAGGCTCTGTGGAGGCAGCAGCCGTACTTCAGTGGGAGCCTTGCTCCAAGTTGTAATATTACCTTGTGTTATGAAGATACTAGAAAGTTTACTTTTCCTCTGGGTAAGGGTGAATAGCAAATATAGATGGCCTATGATCTCTTACCCCAACTACATGGAAATGATACCTGAGACAGACTTAGTCTTCTTCATTATGGGGAAACACCTTCAGACCATAGCAACCCTGACAGAAGGAAACCAGGATGGGGCAGAGTTTGGTGGAATAAACATCCTGCTCATGTTCTCTTGTCTTCCCTTATTCGCCTGCCAATACCTAGCTGAAAGTCAGAGGTTAAGAGAGCCTAATAAACCACTGTCTATAAAATTAGATAAAAAGCAAATTTCTTCTGTATAGCACAGGGAACTATATTCAATATCTTGTGATAACCGTTAATGAAAAAGTATATGAAAATGAATATATGCATATATATGCATGATTGGGACGTTGTGCTGTACACCAGAAATTGACACACTGTAATTGCCTATACTTCAATAAAAAGAAAGAAAGAAAATACTTAACAAAAAAGAGAGAGAGAGAGCACCTATGGGCCACAGAGTAAGGTAAGCTGATTGAATCATTAATCTATCCACTGATCCCTTCAACAAACATTTTTTATGTGACAGGCATTATGTTAGATAAAAAAGATGCAATACAGCATTAATATTAATAACCTCATTGTAACTGCTATTACAGAAATATTTCCAAATGCTGGGGAATTCCAGGAAATAAAGTTAGGGAAGTAGTGAAATGTTTACTACCATTGAGATGGGTCTTATAGATAAATGATGTTGGTACAATGATGGTAGATAGATAGATAGATAGATAGATAGATAGATAGATAGATAGATAGATAGATAGGATGAACATCAGCATGGAAACCACGAAAGGAGAGTTTACAGTAGAGCCAGTCAGCAGTGTCCTAAATGTGGAACACAAAGAGAAGCAAAACCAAAAATTGACCTTTGAGTTTTCAGTGTGAGAAGAGCATTATTGATCTTCACAAGATTTGCAGGTAGAAAACTATAAAAGGCTGAGCTTTTATTCAAAGCTGAAGAAATCTAAACAGTATTACATAAACAATTTTCAAATGATTTATGATTAAAATGAAGCGTTAGCTTGAAGTACACTGTTTTTCTCACTTTTTTTTCTTTTTTGCTAGAGATTTTAATAGTAGATTTTATCCTGACTGCCTTTCAAATCCTGCATTTCTCATCAGAGAAAAGGAAAAGATTAAACCATTATTCTACTAATAGCACATGCCATGTTCTAACTTGATAGTACCATGTCTACATAAACTACAGAGCCATAGCTACATAAATCTTAAATATGAACTGCATTTCCCAAGAACTCAGAAGTAAATTCAGTAGTTTTAATCAGATCATTCAACAAAGTAATTTTCTGTCTTTAATTTTATGATTTTTTAAATTTTATTTTTATTAAGCTGCTTTCCCCTGGGAAGGGCTGTGTTCTGTCTTAAGTAGTTCTCCATTTTCTCTTTCCCAAGGCCTGGTTCCCACTTGACAGAGGACTGAGGCCCAGAGAGGGTGTGAGGCCCCCACCTGATGGGGCACCACGGAGCAGGAACCCCATCAGCTTGCCCAGAGAAGCATTTGTGTCTAAGCTGAAGGACCTGGGAGCCTCTCTGTAGGAAATGGCTTCAGCGCAGACAGGGAACCTTGCAGGTAGAGGGGTGGGGAAGGACTCATTCTTACCAGAGGGGACAATGAATGACTAGCTGGGGCCAGTTCTCAGAGGTGTCCAGCTGGTCTTGTTGGGGAAGGGGAGGAAGAGGGTCACCCTGGGGTCAAGAGGGAGCTGGAGAGAAGCCAATGGAGGTTGATGGGCTGAATCCGAGGACCCTGGGAGGTGTCAGGGCAGGGAGGGACCAGAGGGACCATTCACAGCTGCCACTATGACAGCAGCAGTGGGGCACTGGGGGCACTGGAAGCCCAGGCCATGGGGGTCAGTGAGATGTTCAGGTGAGGGGACAGGGCATGGTGGCAGGGTGTGGAGGGAAAGAGGGGATCCCAGGGTGACCCCTGAGTTCTAGGCTAAACCCCTAGAATGAGCCTGCTTTGTGTGAGGGACAAAGAGAAGGGCAGGAGTCCTGCTGGGCCCAGCTCTCTGACATCCTGGGACTGTGAACACCAGGGAGTGAAATGCTGTTTCCTTGGTTCTGGGTGTGTCATGTGGCCACCATGAGGCCACCTCCCTGGGCCAGCTGTTCCCTCCCCTTGTAAGCCAGGCCAGTGCAGGGTTCAGACCTCCTGTCCCGGGGCACAGGAGAAAGGGGATGGCTCACAGCCCAAGGTGGCAAGCGAGCCCCTGGCAGCGGCCAGCTCCCTGTTCCTATGCAGGTGCACAACCTGGATCCTCCTGGCAGCCCTGCGCTCCCTCTGAAGGAGGCCAGGCAGAGGGGTTCCCTCCTTCCTTGAGTCCTGTCAGGACGATTTTCTGATTTTGTTACAAGTCAGTCTTCAATTAAATTTTCATCTGCAATCTATTAATTATAACTTCTTTTTTACTGAAAATCATTTTGGTGACATTTCTAGATAATATTTCAAGTTATTAATTATGGATTTGATTATAAGTACTATGAGAAGATATTTTATACCTTAGTATTTTAAAGTTTTACTCTGGAAAATGGTATCTGATCCTATTCATAAGAGTTGCTAGAGAGAATAACTCAAGCGTAAATATGAAGGAAACAATTTAGAAGGATGAGGTAATGCTGTAAATCTAGGTGGGACGACAGTTTCAGTAAAAGGTGCAATCCACAAATCAAAGTCTAGATAGTTCATACTGAGAATACAACTTTTAGTTACAAAGATAATAAAAAGATATCTCAGTCTAACAAATTATGTTAACATGCCCTTATTTCCGCACATTTTGGGATTCCACTGTGCATTGAGACTTTCTACAACTGTGGTAGCCATAGATATTAATTGGATTATTATCACGTGTCAGTAAATATGTGTAGATGAACACATTTCAAGTCATTTACTAGTAAGTGGATAACGCAGGATTTTTCCTAGGTAGTCCTTGGGTACTACCGTGTAGCATTTCACGTCATAATATTATTGCATATATCTTTTCTCCCTTCCAAACTCTAGGCAACCTAAGGCACAAAATTATTCATTTATTTTTTTACCAATGCAATTTTTTTTTTTACTAACACAGTGACTAACAATGGATGAACGAATTGGAACCTACGTATAAAGATTATAACACCATAAATAAGACACCATATGATATATGATAGCAGTTTACATTAAATTATATTGGAAATGCCTGAAGCCAATCAGAGGCCTCATGAACATTCTGACAGGCTGAGCAACTACTAAGGGACTAGCCAAGCATATGCATGAGCCAGAAAATGTCCTAAACTGAGATTGACAGGTTTAGTTTCAACCTGTTCTAGGGAGATGTTAATCAGAGACTGAAAACCAAGGTTTAGGAAAAATGCTAGATATAGATGGACAGCTAATAGATAGATAGATAGATAGATAGATAGATAGATAGATAGATAGATAGATAGACAGACAGACAGAGAGGGGTAGATATAGACAGAGACAGAGTATTGGTAGTCAAAAGCAAACTCTGGGAATCTAGAGTCAGATGACACAGATAAAAACAGGCAAGCTGGAGTCATGAACCTGTAAAGTTATGTACGTCATTACGCAGTGCCAATGAGCACAGGCTCGAGGAAAACCTAGGCAGAAACTTTTGCTTCTGTAATCTCGTCTACAGTTAGCACCACACGGAGGGGTCCAGTCTATGAGCAGAAGGCAAATCTAACCAGAGGCAGAATCAAGAGTTAAGAGTTTTCATTTTCTCTTTCAGGGGAAGAGATAGATCTAGGATTGTAAGAAGGTATCTTTTGTATGGAAATTGATAGCAAAGAAGTTTCATTGCTAACTTATAAGACAAACAGTTCATACATTTATGAAATTAGATTTGTAACATTTGTTGCCATAAAGAATAACAAAGGTACAATAACGAATTGTCCTTATTTAACTAAACATCTATCCATCTGTAGTCTTGTTGAATTGGGTGTTGAGTGGATATAAATATACACTATCTTATGACTGAGTGAAGCTTACCTGCCCTATTTTCCCCACATTAAAAGAATTTTGATATCCTCAGGGCATAATTACGAGGACTAATAACAAGTTTTCAATACACAGTGTTGATCTAAGGTTATGAATCTTGCAAAACACTTGAAATCATTAGGATTTTGTCAATTGGCCTTTCATTGATTAATAAAACATATCCCGAGTTATAGAGTTTTTTGGTAGTTAAAAAAAAGTTTTTTCAAAGTTGAAGAAATAAACATCCTGATGACAAGTTTTGGAGTAAAACATGCTACCACATGAAGAGATCAGCAACCACACTGACATTCCCAAGCAATTACACCATATTCCCTCCTGAATTTATCACATGTAAAGGCCTGTGGGAAAGTTTTGTGTTAGGTGACAATGTTTTACAAGTACAATCTTGTATGGATTTGGACATCCAGTTGCATCAGAAATGCTCTTGGAGGAGGTGATATTTGATTGGGAAGTGTCTTTGAAAGAAGGCAACTACTTCCTCAGGAGAAAAAATCATAATGTGTGATTAGAAGAAGAAATGACAAAACAGAAATGAAGGGGGTGCGGTGTGGCCATTTCTGAGTAAATGAGCATGTAGAGATGTGTTATAAAACAAAACAACTTATGAATCAAATGTATGATTTAATTTCATATTTTCTTCCTAGAGTTTTTTTCTCCCTTATACAAACTGCAGTTAATCATTATTTGAACTACTAAATAAAAATACTTAAAGGAATGTTAGAACAATTATTTTAAATAGTAGACATTATAATTTTTAAGTCATGCCTGAAAATCCAATTAAATACCACACAGATCCATGCAATTAAGCAGAAAATGTCACAATGCTATTTCTAAAACACCCATCTGACCATATTTCCAAATTGAAAAATGATTAATTAACGAAGATAATTCTAATTATAATCTCTAAGTATGCCCTGTGTTATGATCATATTTCTTTAGAGGTTTATAAATTATTCTATTGTTTGTTAAGATATACAGACTATATTTAATAATCCTATAAAATGAGTATTTATTATCTGAAATTCCTTAGGATACATGACACTTAGAACTTATTTTATTTTTAGTGACTTCATCATTATTCTAACAGAACCAAAACATTTTAAATTTTGAAACTGTATTTTGTAATACATAGTAATATGTGTTTTGGTGCTATATATAAAAATTACTCATAAAATAGGAAACCAAGCTTTAGAAGTCATATTTTTTACTTTCAGGGCTAAATAGTTCTATTCAAGTGTATAACCTAAAATAACAACATATAAATCAAGGAGGAAATTATCAGCTACTATATGTACACATATACATACAAGTGCATGTATACACACACATATATGTGTTCTCTAAGATTAATTAAGATCTAGATTTGCTTGAGCATGACTTGTAAACTAAGATTCAAGGGATTAATTTGCAAGTAGACAAAGTTCATCCTGGGCATAGGAGAGTTTTAAACATACAGTCATCCGTAGGTATCTGCAAGGGATTAGCTCCAGATCCCTCTTGGATTCCAAAATCTGTGGGTGCTCAAGTCCCTTACACTAAATGCCAAAGAGTTTGCATATAACCTAAGCAATCCACATAGACTTTAAATCATCTCTAGATTACTTAGAGCGTCTAATACAATGGAAATGCTATGTAAATAGTTATCAGTGCACAGCAAATTCAAATTACTTTTTGGAACTTTCTGGAGTTTTTTTCCAAATATTTTCCATTCACAGTTGGTTGAATCTGAGAAGGGAAACCTGAGAATACCAAGGAAAAACTGTATATAAACATGCCATCAATTGGATTAGTTATGTAGACAGACAATAGTCTACTTGCATATAGAAGGAAGTACTGAGGTCTCTCCTGGAAAAAAAAAAAAAAAATCCACCTAAGACAATTAAGACCTGGACCCAACAGACTTAGCCCTTTAACAGTAACACCAACAAAATTACAGGTAGAAACACTAATTCTGAACAAACCTTGGTATCTATCTGTCAGATTTTTCTTCTTACCCAGCCCCACGGTGGGAGGAACTATAAGTAAGTAAAATCTGAAATATATGAAACATTAAACCACAAATATTACTGATTTAAGACATTAAAGACACTGTTAAAAGAGAGTACTATAAGGTTCACAAAAGTATCCTCCCTGAGTCCCACAAATATCCCCCTGCTTTTGTACCAGGCATCAGTGTTGCTATCAAGCAGAACAGCAGAAATAAAGTGCAGCCGGGTCCCAAGGGGCCTGGAGAAGCAACACTGGTACCTGGAGGGGGCCTGAGAGTGAGAAGCCATGAAGCTCTATTAGGGCTGTTGCCAACAACACTGCTCATGTCCGTCTTCAGAGCATAAAACTATTCTCTCCAAATGCCTTTGGTTACATCATTTTCTGATAAGTAGTTACATAAGTGGGGGCACCAGACAGATAAGGTAGAGGAAAGGGAGGATGGTCCAGAAGATGACGTTATGCCCGCCTTCAGCATAAAGGGGCTTTACTTCCTCTAAATGAGTGCCAGCAAGGAACCAAGTAGAACTCGACAGCTACGACGCATGGTAGTAAGGACTTAACCGGACGTGACCCAGTGCTCATCGTAATATAATTAGCATTGTGGTTTAGACCTCCCACCATGGGTTCTTCTGCGTGCATCATGGGAAAGGACTTGTGCAAAAGGAGATGAGCATGACTAAGTACTCCAGGAACAAGAGCCATCAATAATCAAGAAACCACTTCTAAGCGAGGGCATAAGAGGAAGGGGCAAACAAAGACTGCTGCTTTTCTGCCCTTGGATCAGCCCACCTCCTGTTCTTGGAGGTGTACTTTCCCTTTGCTAATAAAACCTTTAAAATCTTTTGCTACACAATGTCTGTTTCAGTTAGAAAACTAAAAACAGATGGATGTCAAATGCAGAGGCCTATTAGATCATTACACTGATTTTGAAAGTCACGATAGAAAGAGAAAGAGAGAGATGTCTATATACATACATATACATACAACAGCTTTATTGAGGATTGGACTGTGAGGAGGGTAGGTATTGGGTGCTGTTTTCTGTTTCAACAGTTAAATAATTACATTGAGGAATTTTGCTTACACTTCTGTTGCTTTCTAATTATTTATAGCTCCAGTCCCCAGCTTTGTCATGTCACTTTCTGCCTCTGGTCTCTGGAGATAGCTAAAAAGCAGCCGCTAGAGGACAGTGACTTTAGATCGTGGACTGAGCTGGATTTCGAGTCTTCATGCTGCAGAATAAGTTGTATTGGTTTCTCCTTCCTACAGTGGCAGCAAAACTTCTCTTTGTTGGTAATTTCATAGCTATTCCAAAGAGTGATGACCAATAGGTAAATTGAAGAAAAAAATCAGTGGCAAAAGGAGATACTATATTCATCTAAGAAGACTTCTGCTCATGTTGTGTGACATGATATATTCAAATGCAGTTATAAATGTTGCTTAGGGGAAAGTATTCCCCAGCAAGTCACGAGTTCTTGAAAGAGAGAAATTTGTTCAAAACATAAAATCTTCCTCAGAGGGTTTATTGTCAGCTTTCTTGTTTTAAAAATTCACACATTACATTAAACTAGACATGCACATACATTAAATTAGACATGCAGATGATTAAAAAGGTTAAGAAAAATCTTTAAAATATTTAAATGAAGTCAGAGGAGTTAGAGAAAAACATAAAATAATGGCAAGCATTGAAGAAAATAGTTCCTTTGGCTAACAACCTATATGGAATAATATACTGAGTTGCTTCTTAAAGCGTGGCAAAACTATACTTTGTACCAAATTGATTGAAGCTGGCCTTTTGAGGAACAAAGGATTCTATATACACGAGTAGAAAATGAAGAAAAATGAAGGTCATGTTAAGTATTACATGCAGTTTCTAGAAATGTGTCTTAAAAACTAGGCATTAACTGACACTTAAATGGCATTTAAAATTTTTATTTTAGAAAATATAATACTGTGTTTAAATTTTTTAAGCTATCAATTTTATTAAAATGCATTCTTCTAGCCTAGCCTGAAATATTTGCCAGTGTGAATTCCCTAAATGAACAAAAGATATTAGCCACAAAAATGATTCCAAGTTCTCCCCACCTCAGATGTTCTAAAGATCAATGGTTTGGCTCACAGTGAATTAAGAAAACTCTAAATTCTGATATGGTTATGAATATAAGTATGTATATATATTCATTTATGTATTTATATATAAACTATATTAACAAATTAATCTCAGTTTTAGCTTTTTTTATATATCATTTTTGTACATACTCATATTTCAAAGAGAGATAATACAGCTTCTTGATACTACAGCAGGGGAGACCAAATAGTGAAATTATGGTAAAGATCAAATGAAAAAATGGATAATGCACAATGGCACAATATAGAGATGCATTGAATAATTCTGAAGTCTACATGCATTTCTATGTAATTGTCTTCAGAGGAAAAAATCTATTAAAAACTAAATGGAGTAATTTTAGTTAATTGTAAAACTAATGCAACTGAGATAATTCAAGAATACTTCACATAGAGATTTATATGTAGAAATAAGCAGAGAAAGTCAGCTATACTTTGAAAAGATATTCTTCAATCAGACAGCAAATTGCTCACAGAGCTGTTCTAAATTTAGAGTAAATTAGGAGAGATGTAAAAGCAAAAATGAATGGAATTGGCAGATCTTTTCCCTTATTATATTTTTACAAATGCATGACAACATGTAAATACACTAATTTATAATAAAAAATAGTTGAGAACAATTGATCAAATACTTACACAAAGTTCTAAATGTAATGGCTAGTTAGCCTATGTAATTTGGATACCAAATAAGAATGTGAGTTTTCAGAGTGAATTTTTTTTTGCTCTTATATTTATTTTTTATTGCTAATAGATAAATTATTAAATCCACACTCATCACAACAACATTGCCTGGCATGCTGAAGACAAAAAGAATATACTATAAACTTAATCAACTATTAACAAATTATTGAAAATGTGGCACCATTTGAAAATCTTATAATCACAAATATGGTCTTACTGTTAGCTAACTTTAGCCTTAGAGCTGAAATAGAAAATAAACTTTATCTGATTCAACATCCCTTTAAAGGATGGAAGAATGAAGACTTGGAGTTCTTAAGATCATGTGGAGTATTAGTAGCAAGAATCTGGAAAAGAAAACTTTCTGAATTACTATTCATTTCTCTTTTGATTAGACATTCAGTCTCTCAGTTTTATTTTGGCCTGTGTTCAGTTTTATACATCTTTCTGGATTCCACTGGTAAATGATGTTTGGTGGGGACAAAGAGTCAGAATTTGAATACCTAATAAAATGGTTTGAAATCTTAAATATCCAATATTATCATTTTAAAGTGTGTGTATGTGTGATTTTCAACCATTGAATTAATAGTGCTCATTTAAAGCCACTGTCTTCAATATATGTGGCTTCAGCTAATTTTGTCAGTTTATCATTCATGTGCACATTAATTTCACCCATATACTTTTAGCTGAAAAACTACTTGAGGATCATTTCTTGTCAAAGTTATTGTAATGCCATAACGATGTGTTTAAAGGGCTATAATTAGGAGTAAGTTAGCAATGCCATTTTAAACTCAAAACTGAAAGATGATTATAGTTTAATCCAATTACTCTACTGCAAATGATCTCAGCCTTTCAAGAACTTCTCAATAAATTTTCATTCTATCTTTACAAAATATGTGTCACCTAAAATAATTCTGATGATGAAGCTCCTGATTAAAATTATGTGTTTTTTTTTTTTGAGAGATAACAATTTGATGGTCTCACTTATTAATAGAAATACCTAAAAATTTCTATTTGAAAATCTGGTAGTGTTCAAAAATTAGGGAAGCAAAGCTGAACATATTGAATTAATATCCAATTTTCTATGAATTGGCAACTTTTTCCATTTGCTTTGCGAATTCACAGGAGTTGAGCCTGGAAAAATATATCTGTATTTTGTCTGGTGATCTTCTGTTTGGAAAATATTGTGAACCATACTATAAGAATGAAATCTTCTTAAATTTAGGGTAAAATACCAAGCAAAAAAATGTGAGAAGATAATTTTCTGTCAATTAATGCTCCAAATAGTTTTTTCAAGTTGTTTCTAGTGATGAAGTATTGCAGGCATGTAACCTACTACTCAGAATCAAATGGAGTGTCAATGAAACATTTGGTCTGTATGGCAGAGGATTTAAATGGACATTAATTCTGTTGTTCTGCACCTGAAGTAGAAGTTACTAGGCATTTCTCACTTTTCCAATAATCTCCTATGAGAAATTTCAACAGAGAAAACATGTCCTACTCCCTTGACTACATTTACTGGCTAGAATTGCTCAGTTCCTTTTGAATGGCCGTTACTCAAGCTATCTGGTGGAAATTCTTTTTTATTATTATTAATTTCTAATGTATTGGTTTTGTGTAACAAGATTTTTGTAAAATAAAATATATAACTTGAAAATTGAAAAGATGCACACAAACACAAGCAAATTTTCCATGATTGGACTCAGCAGACATAACATTATACTATAAAATTTCCAAACCCTCATTATGGTATTCATCTCTTTGCTGCTGATAACTTACCTACAAGCACTGGTTTGCAGCCTTTGTTTTGAGTAGGACTTCTTTAGTAATGGTGTCATGGGAGGGAGAATTCATTTCTTCCCAGCTTATTCTTGCCAGTTCTATTTTCTGAAAATGTAATCCTTCTCATTGCCTACTGTCTTTTGTCAAACAAAATTCCTAGATCTGCTTTGGTTCTGCCCAACTTCTTTGTTTCAGCAGTTTAATCAAGTACTCTAACTCTCCCTGAATCTCACTGGCTTTAGACCTCTATGCCTTACCTAGAACTGAACAGAATCTGCCACCCTGTTCATACAGGCATTAAGTAACCCTTAGGTCATTGCCCTGCCAAGAAAATAGCTCCCTGCCTAAAAGCTGTATCCCAGCATCCCTTCCAGATGGGAGTATAGTGTGATGCTGGTTTGCTTACCCTAATTCAAAGAGTCTTAATTGAGTTTTCTAGACTCCTAGAGTATCCACAGATTTACTTCAGGAAGTTCATGGATCTACTAAATTATTCACAATATTTTGTGCACTGGTATAATATGCATGTTCAAGTCTTTTGTATTCAAAAGGATTCACCGTTGTAATTTTTATGGAAATATTATTATGCTATGAGGCAATAAACTGTAGTAGATTTAAAATTCCAATCTTCTTGATAGGTAACTTGGACCGAAGGTAGTAATACCATAATTATCTATAATGTTGCCATTCATCATCACAAAGCATTATTTTTCAGGTGTTGTTTAAAAAAGTACACAGTCCTTACCTTCTAGATTATGCTCATGCTCTAAGTATAGGCCAAGTGCAGCATTAAAGAATCAGGCAACTTTTTATCAACATTTGAATCTATAGCGTGTGCTTATGAGTAACAACCACAATAAAAATTTGAAGGATACTGCCCTAGACTCAGCACGATACTAAGTGAGAAGGATGTAACCAGACGTGGCTGGTTTGAAGATGAAAGGGGACCACAAAGAAATGTGGGCCGCCTCGAGAAGCTAGAAAAAGTGAGAAACGCTCCTACCTAGAAACCTGTAGAAAGGAATACAGCCCTGCTAACCCCTTTATTTTTGTCAGGTAAGACCCATTTCAGTTCATAAATTTGTATTGTTTTATGTCACAAACATGCATCGTGGTAAGGCACATATATTTTATGACACAAAATCTGTCTTGAATGAAAAAAATTGTAAGTCTGTTATGAATACACCTGAAAAAGTTGCTGGCTAAAATGTATCCAGACATTTTTCTTAAGGTTCCATTTTTACTTTTTTTTCCCTGCAAAAATCTTGGTATGTGGTCATGAAATTATATAGTGGAGAAAAACATATCTGAGGACTGTATTTGTTTTAACATTTTAAATTTTTCAAAAGCTTTTTAAAAAAGTCAGTATGTCGATGGTTAGTAATTTGAAGAAGCCATTTAATAATCATATTGCAGATGGATACATATTTCCATAGAAAAATGAATTATTAGGCAAATTGAAAAATGAAGGAAGCTATATTTAGGTTTAATTTATCCATTTTTGATGCAGGCCTATGGAGCAGTAATGACAAATTACAATTTCTAATAAATGGTTGCAATGTGTAGAATTTTCAAGAAACCACGACTAAATAATTCTGTGCACTGCAAAATACATATTGAAATGACAGGTGTTGCGTGGGCAGTAAGTTTAAAGAGCTATAGTAAGTGTCTCTGTGTGTATGAAGGAGAGAGAGAAAAAAAATGCCTTTGTCTATCCCATGCTGAAATATTGAAAAAGTTATTTTATTTAAAATTATATTTGTATCTAACATGATATTTGTATCTAAAATGATTTTTATCTTTTCATTCACACTAGAGTCAACTTTATAGATTGCTAAAATAATATCTGCCTTAAGAAACAGAAATAGATTCAATAATGAAGACCAATTCATTGCTGTGATTACATCAATGTTTTATGAGATGAAAATATTTTGTAAAATGAATTAGAAGGGTTATATCAAGTATAAGTAAATTATTTCCTAGTAATTTACAAATGTTTATCAAATGCTTAATAAGTAAAACTCATGAATTTGACATGAAAAATATGATAGAGATTGTACCTCACAAGCCTTTCAAATTTAAAATCAAGTGAAAAATATTCTCACTTTAAAAATACATTTATATTAAAGACAAAGCAACAAAAGATAACTTGTCACAAGCTATTCCAGGTGTATTTGCTCAATGAATTGGTATGATAATCACAATAGAGTTTTGAAGTATTTTATTCCTAGAATTAAAGTATCTAAAATGGCTAATGAAATCTCAACTGAATAAAATAAATTATTCCATTGCTATAGGAAAGTTGTCATACTTGTACTTATAATATAAAGGAAACGGAAAAAATAAAAGAAAATAATCCAGAGCACACTGTGCTTGAAAGATGAGTGCAAAGCTAGGCAGAGCGGTATGTCAATTTTAGAGAACACTTTAAAAATCCTCAAAAATACGAGTGTATGTCACGCAACATGAAAAGCTTAGATTTGAGCTCTTTAAGTGAAATTATTTTTGCTCTAAAAAATTCAGTCTCATGTGGGTTAACTAGACTTCCAAGAATATCTACTTAACAATTAGTTTAGATTGTGTGTGTGTGCGCGTGCGCGCGCGCATGTGTGAAAGCGAGAGGGAGAGGAAGTTGAAGGGGAAGATGGAATCAATAAACCATAACAATCCAAATTGATAACCCCAAAACACATGTTTTTCTATTAAAATAAGTTAACTTTAATTCTATAGAGAAATTTTGTATCTGATGCTTTGCTGATATTTCTCAACTTAAAACATTTTTATTGTATTGCTGTAACCTGAAAAGAAACTGATGCAAATAAAGTAACATACATGGAAGGTGTGTGTATGAAGGAAAAGTAAAAAAGTAATCAGAATTGTACCACTTGTTGAGACATTTCAGTGCTTTTCTGAGACTTGCATTAGCTCTCAGCACAAGGCCAGATCTCTGAGTTGGGAGGGATGACAGCGCTGAGATTGCTCTCAGGTTACTTTTCAAATGCAACTTCATTTTTCCTTGCTTTTTAACCTATTTACACACCATTGCTCCTGAAATTATCTGTTTATTATTACATTTGGTATTTTAATTATAAAATAAAGTGTAATTTAAAGCACACAGTTCATTGTTTTTAGGAATTTTCCTTTTGAGACTGTGTAGGGATCGCACAGATTTCTGAAGCCTCCTTGCCTAAGTTTTCCATGATGAAATCTATGATTCCCTGAGGATTTACCTTGTGACTACTGAAGACAAAAGCTTATAAAGATATAAAAGGTTGGAATATCTGAATTCTCACAAACATGTAAAGAGTTATTGTAAAGATTTATTGTAAAGATTTTCCTAAAACCAAGTTTAACAAGCTGCCAGTGATGGTAATTCAGAGACAAATTATCTGCTCATTGTGGTATTGTATTCTTCAATGATAAAGATAAATGAGATTTTGGGAGAAGGTGGTTGGGACAAGAGTGTGGTAGAGTGGTTTTTCTTAATAGATACTCATCTTTCTTCTTGGAATTAATTGTCTGTTTGATAATTAAAGCTTAGTGCATTGTCTTAATTCCATCATAAAAATACTGTATATAAATTATATTATGATGAATCAATATTAGACAACACAGTCTGCATAATTAAGGAATAAGTTTTAACTAAAACAACATTTCCAAACTGTGGTGTGCATCATTCATTTGTGCACTTCATAAAAGATACATGCCTGTGCCCTGCTGACTCAGAATCTTTGTTAATTGGGCTAGTTGGGAAAATAACTTAACCAGTTTCTAGCATGAGTCAAACACACACAAACATACCAAATTTCAAGGGCAACTTTACTGAAATATTCTAGATGATAAGTTTTAAAAGTGTTATATTTGTTTTCATATTCTTTTTGTATGTTCATGTATGACTGAAGCATTATGCTGTTCCCCGGAAAGTGATACAACATTGTAAACTGACTATACTTCAATAAAATATATGAAAAATAACAATAAAAATATTAAATGAAAGTGTTATAAGTGGCTATAAAATAAATTTTGATTTTTAAAAATTGTTGCACTGTCATCAAATAGTATTAAACATTGAAATTGTGATTTACTGAGAGGTGTTATGTAAAAGATCAGTAAAAGCAGCCTTTCTGCATGTGGCGATGGAGTGGAGTGAATGAGTAGTTTCTTGAATGAGAATTTGACTGTAATTAACCAAAAACAGACTCAGGGACATAGAAAACAAACTATGTTAATTACCAAAGGGGAAAGGGTAGGGAGGGATAAATTAGGAGTTAAGAGATGAACACATATTACTATGTATAAAACAGACAAACAACAAGGACCTACTGTATAGCACAAGGAACTATATGTAATAACATATAATAGAAAAGAATCTGAAAAAATATATATATATGTATGTTTGACTGAATCACTTTGCTGAAATCACATTGCAAATCAACCACACTTCAATAAGAATTAAAAACAAAATAATTTGACTGTAACTGATGTAATATTACCCAAATAAATGAGCAATCTTCACCAGATATATAATATTATTTTTTCTCTATGCTATATGTCTACTGACTTTATGATGTAACAAGCAGGGGAAAACTTGTCAAGTAATATATTTATTTTACATTTAATTTATATACAGATATATTAAAGTTTGTAGTGTGCAGTTCTGTACTTTTTGACAAATACATAGTTGTCATGTAACCACCATTATAATGAGGATAACCGAACAAGTTCCTCACCACAAAAAGTTTCCTACTACTGTCCTCTTTAATCAAATCCCCTTTCCCCAGTCCCTGGCAAACACTGAATTATTCTTAGATTTTAAGCTAGAGTATAGGAGAGAGAAAAGTAACCGAGAAAACATTACTGCATTGGTCATTCCTTGAGTTTTGATTTCCCTCCCTAACCCACCCTCTCTTATTTTCTTTTCAGGGCTCTCAGGTATTTGCTTCATGAGTTGTGCCCAGCATTTCAAGTTGTGGTCTATGGAGAGGTAGGGTGGCCTCTGCTTACTCCATCCTAGCCACATCCAGAAGTCTCCAAACATATTGTTATCGTGTCACTTAGAGAATTGCTTGCACAGGTCCTCTTCAAGCTAGAAATTAAAATGCTATCAATATATGATGAACTTAGTTAAAATAAGAGGTGGATGGATTATTTGCCAGGTTAACATAATAAATAAGTTGTCTTTATGTGCTTCAAAGTATTAACACTTTTAAATGTTTCTACCTAGAAAATGGATTATATTTAGAAATCAAAAGAAAGGAATATTTTCAATGTTAGGAAGAGACTAGTGTGCAGAATGATGTCCAGAAATGTAAATATCTTAATATATTACCTTTTTCAATTTCCATTATTAAACATGACTGAAATTTTAAATAAAAAAGTTTACGGTTTTTACCCTTTGAAATAAATTTGGAAAATGAAGTTAAAGCTCCTGGACTCTAGGGTGTAACAACAAAGGCATGTGTTTTTACATTTTACCTTTTACTTGCAAAACTTTGACAGCATAATATAAATTTTTCCCAGTGATTTACTGAGCAAAGTGCTTTCACTTCTCTTCTTCCTCCTCCTCCTTCCTCCGCGCCCCCCCCCCCCCCCCCCCCCGCTTTCTCCTCCTTTTTGGATCAGAGCTGCAGCACTGGGGAGAAACAGGAGATGGGAACGATTTTCACTGAACTTGGACCTAACTGAATAAAAATGTATTGATGAGAAGTGGTGATGACATCTAGTATAGGACAGGGCATATTCCTATTTAGCTGGCTGAAGAAACTTTGATCCATGACTTTCCCTGGACAGTGGAGACGTCTCTGAGCAATCTATCCACATGTAGTGAATAGTTAATGTCTTCTTGCCCAAGATCAGTTCTTCTGTTAACACCTGATATTCCCTCAGGAAATATTCTCTACTCCAATCTAATCCTGTTATATTTCTGTGAAGCAGATGTTTCAGGGATGAGTATGTGATGCAGACCTGGCCAACAGAGCATTGCATTCCATTCTGCCCAGACAGGAATGTGCATCAATCAAAAGCAATCAGCACTGATCTAGGGATTTTGTGGAGTGACTAGTAAAGATGTTTGTTTATTCCAGTTCCCTAAAGCAGTATGAAAACAAGCCTGGAAATTCAGGAGACTGCAACTAGGGCTCTCAAGTGCAGTGCATGTATGAGAATGAATAAACACAGAGGAAAGCAGAATCATAAGCAACACACTAGTGTACACACATAGAAACAGAAATCAGACCCTGGTGACATCATATGAGCCCTGGATTTTCTAGAGACTAAACAATACTTTATTCCAGGGCTTTTCTATTAAGTAATTCAATAAATGCTTCTTTTCTTAGGATGCTTAAACCAATTTAAGTTGGATTTTCCATCATTTACAAGCAAAAATTTTCTAATGTATCATATAATTCCTCCTGGTGTCCAATATCATAACTCGGTATTTTTCAAACATGCATAATTATAAGAATCATTTGGTAGTTTTAAAAATGCAGAGTCTCAGATCATTCCCCTAGGGATTCTGTTTTACTAAGGTTCTGTTTTTAAGAATGGTCTGGAGATGAATATTATGATCATGGAGTATGAAAATCATCATAATAGTAGAATAACTGCAAAATAAGAAAAAGCAGTAGTATACTAGCACACCCTACTTGCTGAATATTATATAATTCTCTGATTCGCTTAGCAAACCAGTATGCAGCTACAGAAGCATAAAATAGAGATGGAAGGAATGGTAGATATGATCCAGTCTAAGAGCTCATTTTTTACAATGAAAAAATTATAGCTTACAGAAGTAAAGTCACACATATATATCCTACATGGGGTTAGTAGCAGAACAAATACTACAACATGAATCTCCTGCTAGCTTCAATTTACTTTGTTACTAAAGTTACATTTCTAAATTAGAAAATAATTAAGAAAAAATATAAAAATAACAAGATGCTGAAAATCCACCTTTATTCTTTTTGTACATAGAAAATTAACAAAAAGAACATATGGCATGTTCTAAATTTTTAGCATATTTTATTATGAATGAGCACTTGCTATTCAACTATTATAACAACAATGAATCCTTTACTATTTAAATACTTACCCTAATTCTTGCTGTAATATTATAACCATATCCTCTAATGCTCATATATATCAAGTATTTTTAAATTTATAATAAAATATTGAGAGCTATTACTGGTGATAGGCTTTTTGAGACTAGAAAAGTCACTTTTTATTTATTAATCCAAGAATTAGTACTGTAAATTGCTTGAAGGATGAGGTGGTCCAAATGCAGTAGTCCAAATAAATTCATAAGGTTTCATACACTGAATAAGGATCTTTCAAATTTATTTCCCTAGTGTTCAGGAAAGAATTGTAAGTAATAGACTCATACTAGAGGTTGCTGCTTAAAGGATTATATAAGATCATTTGATGGATTTACAGGAAGAAAGCTTTATCACATTATAAAATAAAGCATTTTAAACTGAACTTCATCATGTTTTCCTCCCCTTGAGTAGCAAAAATCAAACTGATTGCTAGCTATACTTGGAATTGTTAAAGAAAGCTTTCTAATAATGTCACAAAAAGTGATATTCTTAACTATTTGTTGCCATCTCAAAACCCCATGGTACAGATAAAATAAGATACTGGTATTGTTTGCATAAAGAATTTTCTCAAAGTATCATACTTATTACTACATGCTGAAAATATGCATGTGAATTTACATAAATATTACAGTAACATGAATTCATTGCACGTGTTTTTTTTATTTATAATGGTTTTTTTCTTTTTTTGCCTAGGAAATGTTTCTGAGTGTTCTTCTCTTAATGGATCCTAAAACATTTTGTAATTTGATGAATCCAACTGGCTTCAGCTTTAAAATCTTTACTGTTTTTACAACTTAATTATATCTTCCTAAAAATGTTCATTAGCATGTTATACAATACTTCAAATGTTGTGATCATGTAATCAGGTACTGAAATTTCATACACATTTTAAAAATCAATCATCATATACTTTAATAGTATGTAAGGAAAAGCAGTATTTTTAATCCTATCTTTATTTAATTGCTGTAAAAATAATACATTGTGATAATTCTAAGAAAGCAATGTTAATTTTAAATGTTATGATACTAATTCTATACTAATTCCCTTCTCTAATACTGATTTCATCATTTTGCAGTTTTAGAATCATATTTTAAAATGTATCTGAAAGGCATGTCACATCAGATCAAAATATACTAATTTTGATCTTTGATTTTGTATTATTATATGTCTTACAATCATCTCAAATAGCAAAATTATTTTTTTAAGCAATTCCTTTGGATAGTCATTTGCCTTTTGTGTGAGAAAAATGTTCATACATATTTTTCACATGCCATTTTACCACTTACGAATTCGTCTTTTGTTAATATGCTACTCTTAATTTTATTAACAATAACAATAAGAACATTTGCAATTTGTGGTCTTGATGTAAGAATCCAGGTTTCTAAGATATGTCAATAAATGGTAACCAGTTGTGACTCCTTTATGACTGCTACCATTCTGCTTACCAGCCACAGCTGGTGCTCCATCAGTTTGTACACGCAGTGACATTTGGAAAGTCAAATACGTTGTCCATAACGTAAGTCATAAGTATTGTCAGACATTTGGTGACCATTCTCAATATTTTTGAAAATAAATTTTAATACTTTTCACTTTATGGAGACAAGATATGTGAGCAGGAAAGCATCATACTGACACATGATGTTCTCGTGATTGTAATGAAAATGCGCTTAATTGCAGTTCATCATACAATTGATTTTTCACATATTTTGCTATTGCATCAGTCTTTCTTGAAACAGAATTATTTCTTAATGGGGTAAGAGAAAATGTATTATTTGGACTTCTCTCATTCTTATAACCTCTCATAGCTGATAAGTTTAATTGTTTAGTAATATGTAGCTTAGCATATGCTATACTCATTTGTCCTAATCTTAAACAATCTCTTTTCCCTTATTTAATGATGAGGTTATTTTTCTTTTAACATTAAAATAAAAATATAGAGTTTTCAAAAGTTTCTCTAAATTTTGGAAGTATATTTTGCTAACTTTATCAGCATATTTCATTGTGAAATATTCTGTTCAACTTAACATTTCATTGTTTCATAAAATAAAAAGTGTTGGCAGGTTAGCTATGCTGATAACTTATTTATAACATATCTTTAAAACTCAGCCTGAAATATACAACTAAGAAATGTTGATATATATCATTTGTAGTCAATATACTGGAATAAATACTAAATCCATAAGAAATAAATATTTTCAAATATTAATACAAAGTCATATGAGTCAGGTTACTAATCACTCCTAAATTTCCTTATTATATTTATTTGTAGAAAATTCAATGCCATTAAAGCCAGGCAGAAGTATTTTTATTTGGATTTACATTTAAAAAAATAGGTTTTAAATAGGTTTTTAATGTACACTATCCATCAAAGCATTTGAAAGTTGTGTGGAATATGAAACCATCATTTCTTGTTTGAAGTTGTCTTACCCATGACAGAATGTCTTGTATCTATGGCCCTTACCCACAAATGCTAGAATCATCATCCTATCAATGAAACAAAAAGGATTCCCAAATTCAGATACTGTCCTTTGAAGTTGCACCTGCCTAGATGAGACTTTACTACTATAGACCATTGGCCTCTTAACCTATCCTGTGTGCTTCCTAAAAGCATCGTACTGATCACGTCACTACTCTGCTTAAAACTTACAAAAGTTAGCCTCCAGACCCCTTAGTCTGGCATCCAGTATTCTCCATCATCCGGCCCCAAATCCAGCTCAATTTATCTCGGCCATGATACCTTATCTTAATGCTCCAGCTAGTGAAAAACTGTTACTCACTTTGAACAGTTTTTCTTTTCCCTCTTCATAGGATTTATGCCATTCTACACTCTACTTCTGGTTATCTGTATCTCTACTTTGATTTGCACATTATGTGGACTTGATATAGATGAATTATGCATCAAAATTGGGTTTGCCCAGAATTTTCAGTTGCTGGAAATAAATTCCTAATATACACAAAATTATTATTCTATGCCACAAATATTATTCACATAACTACATCCACAAACAGAATAATATTAAAGTGTTAAGAAAACATTCTTGCATCAAAATCTTTAGGGAATACAGTTTGCCCCAAAGCTCAACTAACAAGATGTGAATATAAAAATCTTTTTCAGATATTCAGTTGGATCTGATCTATGGCAACTTAATTAATAGATTTGCTTGGTTCTCAAATCATTTTTAATTAGAGTCTCATTCTCTCTGGACTCTTAGAATTTCCACTGCATTTCTCCTGGTGCAAAAGTGACAAAAAAGGGATTTAGGCCCAATTAAAGAAATAAAGCTTTCAGATTCAGGCTGAGCCTGTATGTATGCAGCTGAATCAAAATGATCTATAGGTTTTCGTGAATCCAATTTGCTAAAAAGAGCCTGCATGATTCTTCCAGTGACAGAGAAGGTAGAAGTGATAGTCTCAGCTGTTGAAGACATAATGTGCATAAATCGCTATAAATCGGGTCTACAAAACCATTTGTACAGGGTGATCTACCATGGAAATGTAGACTCAGCCAAAGATACTTGTTAAACTGTTTCCAGCCCAGAGGATCCAATTGGAAAGGAAAATTTACCACCACCCCTCCATGCTATATATGGGACTTTGTAATAACTTCGTAGTTTTTTTGTAAATCTTAAGTTGTTCTAAAATAAAAAGAAAAAAATTTAAAGGACTACATAATACTACCACACATCCTACGTAACAGTTAAAGTTAGAGCAATCACCATTTGACAGGAAAAGAGACAGACTCAAAATACATTAGAAGAAGTTCCCAAAGGTCACAGAGCTGGTATATGCCGGTGATCTTAGACCCAGAAGTCACTCTTGAGGCCTGATCGCTTCCCATCTTGCATACTGACTGCAAATCTGTAGAAACTGAATCCACACAATGGCAGTCTGACCACCCACTGTAGACAGCAAATATAAAATGCTAGGATTCCAATTACGGACAGGGTTTAATTATCCTTCCCTACTTCTAGTTTTCAGGATTAACTAAAATGACTATAACTTTCTTCACTACTCTTGCTTTCTTGATCAGAAAATAATTTTTCCTATTTGAAGTAGTTCCACTACAGTTAATTCATTTTATAAAGAAAAAAAAGGGCAATACAAGCTATTTAAGAGCATTTTGAGAAGGACAGAAAAGGCTATGAAGATTATCCTACATTTAAAGTCCATTTCTTAGACTCTAGACCTAATATACCTGTTCTCCTTACATGAAAAGAAAGTTACTCATCAAGATATTCACCTAGGTAGAGAGTGTTCTGGGAAAAGATTACACTTTGATCTAGGTTTTTTTGTTTGTTTGTTTTCTTTTGTTTTTTCCCTCAGGTCTGTGATGTATTTGCCTGAGGCTGTTTGTACATACCCACCTATTAAAAAAAAAAAAGAAAAACTACATCTAACAGAGTTAAACCCAAATATTCATCCCCAAGAATGTTAAACTTACTGTAGAATCCTTAAGCATAATTTTATTATAGTTGTGGGTTTCATGAATTTTTTAATTATGTCTCCTGGATTATCGAGGATATACAGTCCTGTGATATTACACACCGTCCTACAGAAAAACTTTGTGTTCATGGGACAAATTTGTGGCCCAAATCCTCAGGTTTTTTCTTATGGGGTTAGACTTCCTCTGGATTTTTTTGTTGTTGTTCTGAGTTCTAATGGTTGCTAAATTGGTAGCCTCTCTCATTTTACATATAAGTATCCCTTCTCTTTTCTGCCAATTAGCTCAAGTGGAACAAACTCATATTCCCTACAGTTTCCCCAAATACATTTTAGACAAGTCAGCTATTTATAATATAAATTTATTAAATAAAATAAATTTTCACTATTTTTGTTTGCACAGCATTTCACTTCCTGTTTTGGGGGACCAGTATCTAGATGTAGCATCTTCAATATTCAAGCCATAGACTTCAGTAAACTCTCTCCAGCCTAGATTCAAGGATAATCACGTGGCCTCAGCTAACCAAGCTTAACATTCCTGATACAGGTCAAACCAATCAAGTCAAAGGTAACAGAGCAGAAAGGGAGATGTTGGAGGCACTATCTGAGAGCAGAAGTGGACTTTATTTCTTAGTAAAGTCACAGTATCTGCAGTTAGAAAAAGACTATCTGATACAAGGCAGGCAGACGGGGAGGAGGATACTGGGAACAACTTACCTTAAATAGCCTTGTTTATAAAATATCATGTCACCACCACTCCGACTACTTCAGAGATCATCTTTTAAACTCCATTCCAGCTTCTCACCATCTCGCTGGTTCTTCTACCACAATTCATCATGTTCTACTTCTCTCCAGGAATCCTTCTCCCCCTTCTTCTCTGACTCATTAGTAAAATTAAACATTTTGCTTAGTTTATTATAAACTACATAAAGTGGAATTTCTTTTGCAGGGTTGGCCAGCCTAATTATTACTATTTACTATTTTTTTAAATTTTATAGGCAGTGTGTGCCTGGTACAAAATTAGAAAGGCATCAAAGGATACATAATGAAAAGAAAGTCGTCCCCCCCCCCCCACTACCTCTGGGACATCCAATTTCCCTCCCTATAGACATGCATTGTTGCCAGTTTAAAAGGAGACATTTGAGAAAATCTTTGAATTTTTCTATGGATTTTTTGAGAGTCAGTGGATTACACTTTCATAAAGTATTTTGAAAAAGAATAATGCTTTAGTTAAGTTATAAATAATCATTATGCAAGGAATATGTAAAACAATTAGAAGTATAATTTTATGCTTCCTTGGGAAGTATGTAGAAATTGCCCTTTATGTTTGCCTTTAAATTTGTTCCTTAAAAGAGATAAATAGTATGTATGCATTAAATAAAATAGAAAAAATGATTGCTTAGGTAGCAATTTTTCTTACTTGGGAAAATTACACTTTATATAAAGAAGCATGTTTTACTAAATATTAATGTTCCCATAATCTCACCATGGCAGCCTATGTTTTGTCCTCTTCTCACTAAAGTAAAGCTTTAATGTAATTAGTCTGAAAGGTCAGGTTTCTGATGATCATTAAAACTAGAGGCATAGGATGTCCATTTCTAACCCCAAGTACAGCTAGTAAGAGTAGAGAAGGGGAACTGATCAGTATAATCCATAATGAAAAGGAAATCAAATCGTATTATTCCTATTGTGGAAAAATGTACCTTTTCGCTCCAGCATCATACATACTTATTA
The DNA here is from genome assembly GCF_009834535.1 of Camelus ferus. Classification (NCBI taxonomy): domain Eukaryota; kingdom Metazoa; phylum Chordata; class Mammalia; order Artiodactyla; family Camelidae; genus Camelus; species Camelus ferus. Next base: position 32,794,003 of record NC_045700.1, on the reverse strand, counting down.
CAGTTTTGATAATGATATGATGTTTTCCTAAAAGACAAATCAAAAAATTGAAAAAGTGGAAAGGATTTATTTAAAAATCAGTAGAGAGAGGAAAAAAGGAGACGAAACAACACAAGTGTGTCAAGTTTAAAATTCAATGCACTGAAAAGAAAATATGTTTTCACAAATCTCAAAATTTCTTCTCCATGAATTAAGCCACAGTAAAAGTATTTTATCTATTATTTACAGCCTAACACAGTCTATTTCTAACCCCTCAGAACTTCTTTATTATTCTGTATCTTAAGGATGAGCAAACATGGATGAAGAGATCTTGGGGGGAAAATTGGGTAATTCTGGTTGATTATTGCAAAGGGACTTCTGAGCAGGAAAATCATAGGGGAAGGATTAGAAAGTTCAAGTTGTGAATCTGAATTTATTATAATAAAGAGAATTCAATGAATTCAGCAGTTTAAAATGGTATTTAATTCCCCTCATCTTCTTTCATTAAGAAAGTATATTTTTTGGCAAGAGATTTATATATGGATTCAAATAATACTTTCCATTTGCACATTTATACTTCACAGAATACTGTCACACAAGTGACTCAATGTGCTTGCCATTTTTCCTCCTAAAATTTTATCCAAGCTTTAGTTTTATCATTCACCTTAGGTTTAAAAACATTAAAATGCTATTAAGTTAAGTCTTGTCGAATGGATGAAAGAGACATCATGCTTTCAAAGCCTGCAGTAGTTGAAATTAATTTTCAGCATCTCATCTTCTCTTATTGATGTCATCATGACAGTGTCAATTCCCAAATTCACTGCTTAGCTTTGCTGAATGATGTGCACATAAATATACAGCAAAGCAAATATTGTTACTAAGGAAAGACTGGACACCAGAGCTTTGCAGGAAGGTACTGTTGGTGAATTGACTTTATATATGGCATTGTGTAAAGTGTGTCAGAATGAGAAAGAAAGATATGAATTGGAGATAAAGTAACTGAAAAAGAAATGCATATAATGCTTATTGAAAATAAATGAATTTAAGACAAAGAAATAAAGAAGGATGTCAATAGGATTTTTAGTTAACTTTTCTGATCAAATCTTAATGATTACTTGTCCATAGTTCATTTATTCTTTTAGTTTAAAAGTTCACACCAAAAGATCTAAATTTGCTTAGCCTAACATACATTTCTCCGCTAATGTGATACTTAGTATGATTTCCTCTATTAGATTAGATTCATAAGTTAAATGTTGATAATTTATACTGAAGCATGAACATTTTTACATGAAAAAAAATTTTTAAGGATCCCAATCCTCAAGGAATTGATCTCAAATTCTAAGATTTGAACACGTCCCTTGGTTGTATATGTAGATTCAGAATTTTCCACATCTGAAAATATTCAAATAAATGATGCTAATCAGAAAACTTACTATAATTACATGTACAGAAAGTCAATTGCTTGCATGTAAATTCCTAACATATATGATAAAGTTGCAGATATTTGGAGTAATTTCAAAGTTCTGGAACATAACCAAGAACTGAAGTGTAAGAGATGTTGACTGTTACGAGTTTCCACAGACAAAATAATTATTGGCATAAATTATTGCCTTTTATATTCAATTGGTTTCCCAGCCCATAGTAGTTTAAAACAACAAAAAGAAGAAATGGAGAAGCTGTCAGAGACAGAACATAAAGATAGGAAAAAAAGATCCAACAGAGGAGAAAATGAAAAACTGTAAAGTAGACATGTAAGTATGTTCATTCAATTCATATTAGTAAATAAATTCCAATTGCCACTGCCATATCCAAAATTTTAACACATATTCAATATTAAGAGGTAGCCATGAATATGGCTATAATTATTTTCAGAATAAATACAATTTAAATTAAAACATTTTATTTATTGCAACTGCAAGTTGAATATACTTGGAAAATGTATTTTTTGTAACAAATATCTTCCAGAGATGTGCTTAAATTCATGAGCCTGAATCCGCCCTTAGTTTCCAAATAACCACCATGATGAACTCAGTACTTAAGATGAGGAAGTCACCCTAGGTTATGTTAGGTTAAGAAAAATGACAAGATGCAATATTAAAACAACAAAGATTTATCTCTCTCTACTATGGCAATTCCATCATAAATCAGTTGCATGTCTTTTTCATTTGGAACTTAGAAGGATGGTACTAGGAAATGACAAAGGCAGCAGACCATGAGATGGCTCTTAATATTCCTAAGCGGTACATGTTACATGTTCTTTATACTCACATTCCATTTGGCAAAGCAATTCAGATGACCAAGTCTCAATTCTACAATTTGTGTGTGTGTGTGTGTGTGTGTGTGTATAATATTTCTGCAGCAAGAGGATTCATAAAGAGACAGTGAATATTTTGAGAAATATGATCAACCCCAAAGTTTAGATTTTATTATTCTCTCAGTCTTTTCTAGAATTATTGTCCAAGGGTTTTTTATGTAGGGCATTATAATCAATAAGTTTAGCCACACACCCAACTTTTAATCATTTTGATGCCAATAAATAAGATCAAGGTGCCATGGATCTATTATGCAGAAAATCTGACTTTTCTGTGTTTACTGTATTTGATACCCATTTGAAATGACTCATTGAGTTTGCATAACAGCACAATTCTTTGCTAATCAAAAGGAAAAAATAATATAAGGTATAAGTGCCCATTTAAGTATGGAGCAAAAGTAATCATTTATGAAGTTTGCATTCTTTAAAGATAAAAATAAATTGCTCATATTTTTCATCATTTTTAAAACTTTTTATTCTGAGATAACTGTATATTCACATGCAGTTGTAACAAATATTACAAATGAATGCTGTGTACCTTTTAATCAGTTTCCCCTAATGGTAACATCTTTCAAAACCACAGAACAATATCATAACCAGGATATTGACATTGATATAATTCACCAATCTGATTCTGATTTCTTCAGTTCTACTTGTATTCATTTGTATTTGTGTGCATTTACTTCCATGCAGTTTTCCCACATGTGTAAAATCATGTATTCAGCATTACAGTTAAGATACGGAAGAATTCTACTACAAGGATCCTTTGCGTTTTTATAACCACACCCATCTCCCTCCACATCCTCTCCAGTCCTAACCCATAGCAAGCACTAATCTGTTCTCTTTTTCTATCATTTTGTCATTTCAATAACTCTATATAAATGGAATCACACAGGATGTAATCCTTAGATATAGACTTTTTTTGATTCAATACATTTCCCTTGAGATTCTTAAGTCTTAACTTAAGTTCTTCCATTTATTATTGTTTTTTTGATTGCTAAGAAGTATTAAATATCATGGGTGTACCAAAGTTTGATTAATCCATCATTCACCCATTGAAAGACATATGGGTTATTTTCAGTTTTTGGCTATTACAAAGTCTGCCATTTTATTATTTGGATTCTGTTCATTTCTCCTGGTTCTCATTCCTCCATTACTCTCTTACCTTCCTGTGATTGTATGAAAATTTAAAAGGACTTCATCTTAAATAATTCATTGTTTCTTTCTATATTTTTATTGATGGTCTCTCTGAGTATTACAAAATACAAATGTGATCCATCACAGTCTACTGGTGTCAACTTTTCTACAACTTTAAGTGAAGTTTGGAAATCTGACTGCCATTGAGGTTCTTTCCTCTCCTCTTTTCAGCATCATTGTCTTGGCTATTACATGGTACTATTATTTTTGTTTCAATCATGAAATATGTCTTATAAAACTCCTGAGGATAAAGATGGTCTACAGTACATATTTATATTTTTGCTCTTATTATTGTTCCTCATTTTGATGTTGCAAGATTTCTTTTTTTTTTTTTTTAATCAATCTCATTTCTGTTTGCGGAAATTCTTTTAGTTATTCTTTAAGGGTAGATCTGCTGGAGACAAATTATTTGTGTTTTCCTTAATCTGAGAATGCCTTTATTTCTCCTTTATTTCTGAGGGATAGTTTCACCAGATGCAGAATTTGAGACACATACATAGAGTCCTTTTCCTTCAACACTTGTAATATGATGTACTACTTTCTTCTGATATATATAATTTCAGATGAGAAATCTGTCATTTGAATTGGTGATCCTCTGTAGGTAACTGTCATTTATTGCTGGCTTCGAGATTTTTTTTCTTTATCTTTAATTTTTCAGAAGTCTAATTATATGTCTTGGCATGGATTTCTTTGGGTTTATCATATTTGGAGTTATCACATCTTCTTGAATCAGTATGTTTATGTTGTTCATCAATTTGGGGAAGTATTCAGCAATTATTTCTCTGATTACTCTTTCAGCCTGTTTTTCTCTTCTGATTCTAGGACTCTGATATGAATATCGAATGTTTTGTTGTTGTTCCACAGATCCTTGATAATCTGTTTTTTCCTGTTGCTCAGATTGGGTAAATTCTATTAGTCCCTCCCCAACATTACTCATTCTATCTTCTGTCAACTCCATTGTACTACTGAGTTCATCCATCAAGTTTTTTATTTTGGTTACTGTATTTTTCAGTGCTATAATTTCCATTTGATTCTTCCTTAAAACATATTTCTTCACTGAGATTTCTAACTTTTTTGTTTTAAAAAAGTTTATAGTTACTCATTGAAGCAGTTTTATGATAACTGTTTAGAAACAGTTACCGATAATCCCAACATTAAAGTATTTTGTGTTGGCATCATTTGATTGCCTTTTCTGGTCCAATTTATGTTTCCCTGATGTAGTGAGTTAGTTTTGATTGTATCCTGGACATGCTTGCTAATAGAAGATTCTGGGTCCTATTTAAATCTTTTATTTTAGCAGGCAACCATATCATTTAGGGTTAGCATGCAGGTCTTTATCTACTTTTGTGGGTTGCTGTCCCTATGATGATTTAATCTTAAAAATACATGCAGCACTTTTTTGGTCTTCTTAGTTTATCTGGTGCCTCTGGGGATCCCTCTGCCATCTGCTGGTGCTGCCTGAACAAGCTGAAGGAGTTGCCCCAGGCTGAGCTTCCTGGTCCTTCAGACCACAGGGGACCACGAGGCTTCCTGTGCTGTGCTACTTGCTGTGGTGAAATCATTCTTGGTGGTGGGGCTCAGCCTCCCAGTATGTGCGTGTTTGGTGGGATTACTCCTTGATAGTGTCTCATCCCCAGACACTCATTATCTCTCATTGTGTGAGGGATGTCTCAAGTTCAGGAGGAAAGGACAGCTCTATCTCTGGATGTTTATCAGTGGACTCCTGACTTACTCCAGTTAGTAAAGCTGGAATCACTCGGTGTTGGTGAGGATTTTTTTCAGTCTAGAGAAACACAATGAGTCTATCTTGGCCACCTTCTTGTACTAGGTTGGGGGTTGAGATAATGTGGGACTGGGTCATTTGTATTTTTCTGCTGGGCGGGGTTCATTAGATGTCCTACATCTACATTATTCCTCTATTCTTAGGTGCCTTACATATTTTGGCCTCCTCCTTTCACCTTTCACAGTTCCTCTTGGTTTGGCTCTTGAATTATTTCCAGAGAGTCTATTTGCACTTAGTGGGCAGGAGCGAGAGAAGTGAACATATAACACATTTTCTGGGGCAGAAGTCCTTAATGCCCATCATCTCTTTTTAGTTAAAATTAGACCAACTTGAGACTAAATTAAAGCTTCAGAATATGAATTTACTTCCACTATCTTATAGACTCTGGTATTAAAGTGCCAGCAATGGTTAAATGACAACTTATTCATCTCAAACTAAATCCTACCAATGTTTTAAATTGAACTTAAATCCTACCAAATCCTTAAAGCCTTCTCTTATAAATCCATCTCTACTAAGGAATCATTCTTGCTCTTATATTTTCGTAGTGATTTTCTCTTTTAATGTTCCATATTTGTAATTAACATTTCTTTTATTCTATATCCACCATGTAAATTATAAGCTTCTAGAGGGAAGAGATATATATTTATATTAATCTTTATTATCTAACAGCCTTCTCCATACACACATAAGTGCAAAATTATATCTTACTTAAGGCTTTGGCTTTACTAGCTTACAAATGCTAGCTGTATTTTTTAATCTTCTCCTTTCCAGGAAAGAATTTTCCTTGATATCCTTGTTTTTATAGAGATCTTTGGGCTTATGGCACGGACACTTGGATGTTCAATAATAACTCAGATGTAAGCAACAGATGATTTTGCTCCTCTGTCTCACCATTTCTATAGCTTTGGACCCCACTGAGCACTGTATATTAATGTACTAATTTTAGGTGTGGGCTTTTTTGTGGAATTTCTAAGAAGGGACTGGCTTCTATTATTGTTATTATAATGCTAACTATCATATCAAATTTTACTAAATGTGGAATCTATTGAAACTAAAGACCCTGAAGGAAGAAAGTAAGTATGAGTCCAAAAGATTATTGCTTGAAGCAATGGTAGAAGAGTTTGCTTCAGAGCACTTTCTAATTGAAACTGACTATGAAAGATGGCAAATTAAAAAAAAAAAAAAATTCAAGCCACTGCAGTTACAGAATTATGAAGGAACTATCAGGCCATAATTCCAAAAGACAAAGATAGCCATAAGGGTGAGCCTTACATTGGTCTTGCTGTCTCTTCAAACATGTGCTGATTCAAACTGTGACTAAGATGCTAGGAATCCAAAGGAAAAAGCAACAGCTGAACTGGCAGTTGATGGGACTGAAGGGCAAAATTGGGACTCAAAACCCACAAAGAAAGAGGGACCCTTTCCCTGAGTCATGGGTTTACCAGATAGCTGATTTCATAATGGATTAATCAGCCCCTACACTAAAGTCTGACAAAATAAAGGTAAGTAGCCTCCGGAGGACAATTAACTTCAGCAAAGCTTCAAATTGTCTCTACATGCTTTTAAATACATAATATATGTGATTAAAAAATAGCCAAGCATTCAAAAATACAAGAATGGGTCAATGCCTTGGAGAATAACCAGACAACAGAGACCTAACTGGAGACTCAATTAATGGAGTTAACAGAAATAAGCATTAAAATAGTTGTGATTAATATTCAAGAAATTACATATGAAGACTATCAGCAGAAAAATGAAAATTATAAAGATCAAATGGAAACTCTGATCTTAAAAATACAGAAATTAAAATTAAGAACACAATAGATTTAACTGAAAATCCTTCAGTACTAAAATTATATTACACAAAGAAAAAAATAGGTCATGGAAAACTATACACACTGAGGAATAAAGTAACCAAAATGAAACAAAATATCAAAAATATAAAATATATAAAAAGCAAGGCATGAACATATAAAATACACAAACTTAGACTCCAAGGTGAGCAGAGAGCACATGAGGCACAAAAAATATATTAAGAAACAATATTTGGGCATTTTTAAAAAACTCATAAAAGATATCAAGCCATAGTTTCAAGATTTGCTATGCACTTGAAGCAGGGTAAACATGAAGAAAATCAAGTCTGCAGCCAAAAGAAAAGAAAGGAAAAAGAAATCAGCCAAAAGGAAAAAGAAGAAGAAAAAAATTAAACAGCCAGATAAAAAGAAGACAGAGGAATAACATCTTCAAAGCGATGACTGGCAAAGTAGACTTCTATATTCATCAAAATATCCTTCAAAACTGAAGGCAAAAGACAGACAAATAACGCCTGAGAGAAATGATCACTAGAAGATAGACAGGAATGTAAATATTGAAGAAAGTTATTAAGTCAGAAAGGAAACGACGACAGATAGAAACACAATTAACATTGTAATTAGTGGTGAACAATTAAAAACATCCTTTCCTCCCCTGAAATTAAGAACAAAACCAGGCTGCCTGCCATCAGTTCTCTTCTGCATTGTACCAGAGGTCCCATTCAGTACAAAAGACAAAGAGGAAAAAAAAATGAAAGTTTAATGATTGGCTCATGAGAAATTAAACAGTCATTATTCACAGACAATACATTTATGTGAAATTAAATCAGGAAGACAAGTCTATAGCATTAGAAGTCAGATTAGGGTTACATTTGTCGAAGAGCTAGAAGGTTGTGATGGAGGGATTGAGAAGAGGCATGAGGAGGACTCCTGGGATGTGCTGTATTATGTCTTGATCTAAACGGCGATTACATGCGCATGTTCACTTGGTGAAAATTTATTCAGCTCTATATAGTTTGATGAAAATTTCTGTACTATGTGTGCATGTGTATGTGTGTATATATATATACACACACATGGGAGAAAGCAATAAGTCTACCACTTCATCATGAGCAGGAGTTTTTTCTAGAGGATCCCCTTTCAAACTAAGTTAAAAACTCTGTAGTTGGGCACCACTAATTTCTGAGTCACTATGCACATGAAAATATTAACAATTCTCTGCCTGGTGGAATTAAGAGCTGGTTTTATTAGTCATTGCTTATATTTTTCAGAAGTTTAACAATCAAAATGAAAATTACTTTTTTAAAGAAAAATAATTACCAATAAACAGAAAGCACGTAACAATACACTGTAACATACATAATGATAGAAACCAATGGATACTACTGCCTGTTACTGGTGACTTGAGTCTAATGGACAGCAATTGTAAGGGTAATTTGTGACAGCAGGTGACATGACCCTTCTTAGTTGTTCTCACCCCATGGGGTTAAGAAAATGAAGACTTGACTGGGAGGGTATAGCTCAGTGGTAGAGGGCATGCTTAGCATGCACCAGGTCCTGGGTTCAATCCCCAGTACCACCATTAAATAAATAAATAAACCTAATTACCTCCCCACCAACAAAAAAGAAAAGGAAAAGAAGACTTGTTATTAATGAGAGGTAAAATTAGTATCTAGTATCTGGAACTGATCTGATGTTCAAGCTGGCCATTTTGGTCTCCATTTGGACATAAGCAATCTTGCAATATACCCAACTCAGAAAAGGATACTCAGAAACTATGACCTAAGGAGACAAAACTAGGTGGTTTCACAATGTTGTCTAAGAACAGACAGAATCAAGGTCGCTGTACTACCCTCAAAATGCCAAACAATCCCCTCTCTTGGATAAAAGGAGTGATTGCTTACTTCTGTACCAATTACAACTTTATCTTCATTCTGGTCTCCCTTTCTTACAGAAAAAAATTTTTGAGATGCTGACTCACGGAATTTCCTCTGATTTATCACAGTATTCAATCTAGAACAAACCCCTGTCTCCTCAGACACTCCCAAGTCACCTAACAATTTCTAAAGCCTGTGAAAATTTTTGGCTAACACTCTTTACTGAGATATCCATGTTTCCCCATGGTTGTATTGTCTCTCATTGCAACAAGTAATAAACTTAACTTGCTTAACTTCAAGTGTGTTCATGTGAAATTTTGCTGATGGGCACTGACATACATAGAAGTTTCTATTTATTTGATAGTTTATTGACTAACTTTACTGAGCAATATTCCATTTTGGTGAGATTTACAGTTAAATTTATTTCTACACCAGGCATTCTGGGTAAAAAGAAAAAATGACCCATAATTTTTTTTTTTTGCATTTAAAATATTTGTAACAAGAGAATTATTTATGTTGGTAAACTCTACTTGTTTACATGACTTAATTAAATGCAGGTCTGTCTTAAATTGGTCTAGAATTAATAATATTTAAATTTAGTATTATAAAATTCACTTGCAGTCTTGATTCAAAGCTTCCAGTGGCTCTCAGGTTACTCTGAATCTAGTGGTTAAAAAAAAATCATCTTCATCTACCTGTATAACATCAGGTATTTTCTTAATCCATCCAGTCATTCTTTGCCTTTGGAGATTTTAATCCATTTACATTCAAAGCAATTATTGATACAAAAGGACTTTCTAATGTCATCTTATTATTTGATTACTGGCTGCTTTGTAGTTCCTTTGTTCCTTTCTTCCTCTTACTGCCTTTTGTGAAATGATAATTTTCTAAAGTGCATGATTTGTTTCACTTCCCTTTTTCTTTTGTGTATCTTCTGTAGTGGTTGCTTTGTGGTTTACATAAAACATCTTATAGATACAAGTCTTTTATACTGATAACAACTTCAGTCACATACAACACTTTACCTGTTTACTCTCCCCTCAACATTTTACGTTTATATCTTTTAATATCGTGTATCCATTAACAAGTTATTGTAACTGTAGTTATGTTTAATACTTTCATCCTTTAACCTTTGTAATATAGTTACATGGTGAACACATCACCATACTAACACATACTAACACATCTAATACTACAGTATTAGAATATTCTGAATTTGATTATATACTTGATTTTACCAGTGTCCTGTATTTTTGTTTTAATAAAATTGTATTCTAGAACTTCTCTGCTAGACTTCTGGACCTCCCCAAATGCTCTCTTGTCCATGGGGGATTGTCTAAATGGGTGTTCTTTGGATGAAGATGATAGAAAACTCTTACTCTGCCATGATGACGTCAATCTCCCTTTAACAGTCAATTCTTTAAAAGTCAATTTCTTATAGAATATTTAGTTCATGTCTCTTAAATGTCACTATTTTAATAAAGAAAATAAGTTTATTTGACTTTTTTCCCATTTTTTTGAAGATTCATGAAAATTAAAAATATATAAATCAATTATAATGAACAGCAATTAACATATAGGAAATAACTCAGGAGTAATATGTTAGCAATGTGTGATGATTAAGTAATATGTAGCATTTAATAATTATATTTATAAAATTTATTCAGTTAATCAGAAGTACTAAGGTTGATATTGAATTTTATACATTGAAATAATTATAAATATTGAATCTGTGGATCCTGTTCTATTATTAGAATAACAGAAGTTATAAATCATTAAGTTTTAAATTTTATTTCTTACTGCATCTTGAGATATTATTAGTGGTAAGCTGAACAGATATTACGTAGTGTATTATAAAGCTGCAGTTAAACTCTATTTAGAAATTTTTTAAATGCACAGATTAAAAATAAAATTGGTTTATTATGTGAATTCCAAATATGCTTTATCTGCATTTGTGGAAATTGTGCATGCAAGCTAATAAGATTTCAAGATTTCGGTGTGTTTTTTTTTTTTTCCCACTCACATTCTCATTTCAAATATCATATAGCTCCATTTATCATAGATCTGATCTGATCATTTTTTTCTGTTTCAATTATGTTTGTTTTTCCTAATTCATTTGTGTATTTTCCACATAAAGAATATTATTTTCCCTGCAGGGAGAATGAGATTGCTTCCCCGTACATTTTTTTTTTAATTCTGTTTGTAAGTACATATTCACTTTTAACAATAGATCACTAACTTACCCATTAAAATTTATGTTTTTTAAATAGCAAATGACATAAAACATTTGCATTATGTCACATATATATTATAAATTTATTAAAACAAAAATCTAGAAATAAACAATTGAAAAATTTGTCTTTAATCATAATGAAATGAATTGTCACTTAAGTAGCTTTAAAAAAAGAAAATTCCATTTTTTATTTGGAAAGTCATATACTGGATGGATTAGTAACATAGTTTGAAACATTTTCCCCATCAGGGAACTCTATTAACCCAATAGATTAAACAAATGACAACTGCATCAAGTTGCAATAAGCTACCAACAAAATAAAAAGAAGAAATTACTCGTTGCTTATATTATCAAATCATGTAAGATTCTGGCAATATTACTTAGACTCAAATTTAAAAGTAGTGGTTCTCAATTTTGGCTAACATATTGAATTATCAAGACAACTTTAAAAATTCTGATGGCTGGATTATTTTTTCAGTGATTTCAAATGTAAATGCTCTGGATTGGGCCAAGTCAAGAGTATATTTTTTAAAGTCACCACCATAAATATAGAACATAGCCGGAGTTGAGCAACATTGCCTTAAAGTCAGCTGTGTGTTACTTTTAACCTATTTTTAGTAATATTAGTAGTTATTATACCTACTATTCTTAGATGCCACAGAATACTATAACTGTGTCTAGTTAAGATATCAGTTCAGCATTTCAGATTCAACAGAGTTTAACTCTATCATAAATAAGTCAGATGGAAGATAAACACTTTCAAAAGAATTTTTAAAATCATGACATTTAAAAAGTATGTTTCTTTTTAAGGGCACAAAATCCTATCTCTACCAATGAAATATTCTACCAAATGATATTTGGAAAACATTAAGTCAGACCAATATGGAAACACAGGCTCTGTTGTTTAATATTGGGTCAATTACTTGCTTTCTCTAAACCCTGATTTTGTCCTTTGGAAATTAGAAAAAATCCCCTAGAGTCATTTTGAAAATTAATTTAAGGTAACAGTGAAATAATTTAGTAGGTACATTATGAATACCAGTTCTTTCTGGGAGTGTTACTACTTTTTTGTACATTAGTAAGATAATTACACTACTAAAAGTCAAATCGCTTAATTCTTACATAAAATAGGTAGAAATCTTCTAAAAAGAATCCTTTTGAAGTCCATGTAGTAACTATACTCTAATTAACTAATTAATTCAAACTAATTAAACTTATAAAGTAAGGATTGACTATTGACATTTTAAATGGAGTTGTTTAATAAGTGGACCCACTCGTAAGTATTGTAGTACCAATCCAAATCTATTCATAATATGATTTAATCGAATTTTAATTAGCTGTAAAGATTTCATAAATATAGCAATTATGTAAAGTAAATTAAATCTAATTTTTCAGGACTATTCCATGGTACAAAATATTCCTTACTTATGCTAACTTAAAAGCATTAGCAATAATACACTAATCAAAAGGAAAATTTATACTTATAATTTATACAAAATAAATAATTATGTGGCTTCATGAAAATCAAAACCTACAGAAAACCTAAATATTGAAAAATCTCTTGCTCACTTTTTAAAATCATCGTTCTGTGACATAAAATATCTGTTAATTAAAAATTTAACAGGCCTTCCTGCTAACTCACTATATCATATTTGTTTTTGCCAGATTCTCCACCTGAACTGGGCACAAGTAATTCTAACTGTCCTTATCTGGAAATAAACTTGATTTTTATCAAAGTTTATTTTTATCTGTTTTTAAATCAGCAGAGAAACTGCAGAATAATTCACATAACAACTCAGCTGTAGTGCAAATAACCTCAAATTTTCCTCTCAGTATCCATCAAGGCTATTGTGACACAGAAATAGGGAGGAGAGGATGTTTTCATATATGCTTATGAGCTGTTATTTCTAAACTTATTTTTGCTAATGTCAATATAACCCCCCATTTAACTGATCCAGATTCACGTATGTTTGACATTTACTTAATGCCTCTACTATATGTCAGGCATGGTGCTACTTGCTCTTAATCCTTAACTGATGATTCCTAGGGGGCATGGTATGAAATTAAAATCTCACTATGTATTAATAGTAGCAAACTTTGAAAAAATTCTAGAACACATTGATAATGAATATTCTCCAATAGCTAGAAACATGAACATTAGTACACTTTCTGGATTATATTTAGCCTTAGTATAACAATGCTGATTTTGAAATTATTATTCATACTGTAAAATATGCTCATAATGACTTTGGGATTCTGTTCTTTTTATTTTCCATTTAGAGTAAGATAAACAGAAAAAAAGTACAGAAAAGGAGCACATTGTCTTTGAGAAAATTTCTTTGCTTTAAAATATGATCTAATTAGAATCAAATCTAGTTTAGTAACTGGGAAATTGTAAAATGCAAATGTGACTGAAAGTCCATCTCATATGTTGTCTATACTTAGAAAACGTCAGGCATGTTTAAAATGACATTTGTTTAAATAAACTGCAACCTAATAATACAGGTGTGTTTCCCTAAACAAAGTTAATTGAATAAACAACATAGAGAATTTAACAGATACTTTTTTTGTAAATATTTTTTTGAAATGGTTGATTTTTGAAATGCTTTTATTATTCTACCTTGGATTTGACTTTGTAGACTGAGACACTGAAGGGTTCCCATTGCCCCCAAACCCAGAACCAGGTTGGAGACAGAGACAATTCCAGGAAAATTCCCATGGGTTTGTCTTAAGAAGGCAACAGAACTCCTAACATTCAGAGAGTCAGATACCTTCATGTGGGCTTTTTTATGGCTCCAATAAAGCATTTGGAAAGTCTTATCAATTCCTCATCCTCTCTCAAAAAACTGTGAATTATTTTTAGGCACCTTGTGATAGATTAAAGGTACATCAATGGTGACTGCAGCCTTTTGTGGACTCGACTTGTTCCAAGAGAGGAAATGGGATATATATTTAACTGGGATTCTTTAGATTCCAATTTTAAACACAATCCAACCTCTTCACAGTAAAGCAAAATAGATATCATTCACCTCCCACAATTCACAATCACCTGTTTAGATCACAAGTTTAAGATCCATTGGGTCTCAAGAAACATTCTATATAATGTAATTCTTGTCTCTTGATTACAAATACAATTAGAAATAAATATTTTTAAGATAAACAAGGTTTCTTAGCTATGTGGCATTAGATAATACACACAGATAACCATTTAATCCAAGAAGAAATCAAAGTAGAATAATATGTAGAAGGTAATTAAAAGATTATGAGCACCAAAATATTTGTATTTAGAAGAAACTATGTTATCTCTTATTAAAATGTACATCACAATAAATATAATTGGCACTGCTGTATGCTATACAGGAAAGTTGTTAATATAGTAAATCCTAGGAATTCTTATCATAAGGAAAATCTTTTTTTAACTTCATTAATTTTGTACCTATATGAAGTGATGGATGTTCACTAAACTTAACTATGGCAATCATTTTATAATATGTAAGGCAAATCATTATGCTGTACACCTTAAACTTATACAGAGCTGTATGCCAATTATACCTCACTGAAACTGGAAGAAATATATAAATTAAATGATGAAAGTAGGGAAGTTTACATTTACCTAAAAACTTGTAAAACAGGAAAAGAATCAAAATAAAAGATATAAAGAAAAGGCAGTATGTAAAGTTATGAAATTAATCAAAATCAATATATAAGCTCCTCATAAAACTTACAAAAAATGGAATATAGAGAAAAATGTATATTAGGATTGAGAAAAAGTACACAGACACAGAAAGAGCACACTCTGCTCTGTTTCTTTCACTGAATGCAGCTGTTAAACCTGGATAGAATGCATTAAATAGCAAATCTGAGGACTCTAAAAAAGAAACAGTAAGAGGTAGATGAGGGAAGAAGACCACAATTTGAAGAATCACTCACCTGGTGATGAGTTTACAATTTGTTTTCCCACTATATCCCTTGGCTCCCCACCCCCACCCCCACCCCCACCCCCACCTTATCTCAACAAACTCTAAAATCTATAAGTGATCACCAGGGCAAAAACATAGTTCCAAAATCACCCCTCTGGTTTAAGAAGAAGACAATACTCAGAAAATGTGAAAATTTCTCATTTCTTTTTTTCTTCACTTTCTTCAGTCCTGGTTCCCAAATAATTCCGTGGAGGCCATGGCCTCAGCAGCAAAGGGAGCCTACAGCAGCCAAAATTCCAGGGAAGGTAATCTTCCTCTCCAAGTGGTAGAGCTGTAGTCGGAGAGTAAGGAGCAACACCCCTTACCCATTTGCTTTTTTCTCTCTCTGTCCACTTGCTACTTGGCCTGAGGTATGTATGCACTTTTGGAACCAAACAGAGTAACAAGATAACTTCAGCATACCCTTTTGGACCAGAAGACTAAAAGGCAATAGCAAATATAAGGGAGATTCCAGAGATTTCAGAGATCTGAAAGTAACACTGTAAAGCTGTCTGTGAATGTCCTGGCTCACTTCTGAGTTAAACATGCATGGATCTGACCATAGTCAACGAATCAAAGCATTTCAAAAGTTGAGCTAGAAGATAAACAAATACCAGTTTCCAGTACAGTAATTGTACAAATTTCCTATTGTATTTTAACAAATCTATAACAAAATTAGTGGTTTACAACAACATAATATTTTTCTCTATGGTTCTTATGGTCAGAGTCTAAAATGAATTTTATAGGACTGAAATTAATGTGTTGGTAGAGCTGGTTTCCTCTAGAGACTCCAGGGGAGATTTGTTCCTTGACCCTTGCAACTTCTAGAGAGTATATGCATTCCTTGGCATTCCCTGGCTGGTGGACACATCATTCCAATCATTTGCTTTTATCATCACATCTTTTATTTCTGTAGTCATATCTACTTCTGTCCCCCACTTAGGAAGACACCTGTGCTTGTGTTTAGTGACAATTTGGAAAATCAAGAATATTTCCCCCTTCTCTAGATCCTTATGTTAACACATCCACAAAATCCCTTTTGCCATACAAGGTAACATACATAACATACCTGGGGAACAGGACATTCATGTCTTTGAGGGCCATCACTCAGCCTATCAATGTCACTGAGAGGCACCCATGGGGACAGATCCTAATAACACAGCAAAGACTTTGAAAACTGAACTGGCC
Source organism: Camelus ferus (assembly GCF_009834535.1). Taxonomy (NCBI): domain Eukaryota; kingdom Metazoa; phylum Chordata; class Mammalia; order Artiodactyla; family Camelidae; genus Camelus; species Camelus ferus. Next base: position 32,777,665 of record NC_045700.1, on the reverse strand, counting down.
TTGGTACCCTAGCCCACAGAAGGTAAGTTAAAACGCTCGGCCTTTATCTAATAAAAATATAAATACTTTCCTTAAGATTTAATCAAGATTTACATTTCCTTAAAAATAATATTTAAAGCTCTCCAGAATAGAATCCAAAAATTCTTTGCATAGAAAGAACCAAGAAATTTTCAATTTTATGCGAAAAAGGCAATAAATGCAGAGATGACACAGATGCAGGAATTATCTGAAAAATATTTGAAAGTAGTAATTATAAAAAGAAGATGCACCCTTGAAATGAAAAAAAAAGATTAAAATCACTTAGCAAAAAATATAACATGTGAAGAAAAGCCAAATGAAAATTTTAGAATTTACAATAAAAACTAAAGCAAAGTAAAAACCTCACAGGACGGGCTCAGTAGTCAAATTGAGATGGCAGAGAAAGGGATCAGTGAAGTTGACGACTGAGCAACAGAAATTATCCAAACTGAACCAACATCAGAGTAAAAAATTATTGAAAACAAAATGAACAGGGTTTCAGGGTGTTGACTGAAAAAAAGTGCACAAACTGAAAGTTGAGAATCATGTTTTATTTGGTGAAATTCTGAGGACTTCAAGCCCAGGAGACAGCCTCTCAGATAGTTCTAAGGGACTGTTCTGAAGAGGTCAGGGAGGAGCCAGGATACATAGGAGTTTTTGCAACAAAGACCAGGTAGTCAGAACATCAAAAGGTTACCATTAATTACAGAAAATCAGATATCTCAATTTAAGAAATTTAGTGCTTTTCATGTATGGGAACATGCAGAAGTCTGAATTCTTTAAAATCATTCCTTTGATATGCACCTTAGCTACCTAGGGCCAACATCCTAGGTGCTGAGTCTTTCCCTTCCTGAGTCTCCTCAAGGTGCACTGTTGGGGTGGCTGCAGTGACTGACTGCTTGATAGTGGGTATCCTTTTTCCATCCTGACTTCCCTTAGGGCTCACTGGCTCACTGTTGGGGGTGGCTGCAATGTGATGGCTTGAAGGCTGCAACATCCTTGTTCACTGATACGGCAGGTAATATTTTCATTCACAAGTGACAACAGAGAAAAATGTAAGATCCAACATTTGTGTCATCGCGTCACTAGAAGGAGAGGGAAAAGACTGTAGCTCTGAAATACACTTAAAGAAATAATACCTGAAAACATTATTTAAGCTCTCAGCTCTATCTAAACAGGAAAAACTAACAGAAATCTTTGCCCAAATACAACATAATCAAACTTGCAAATACTTAACACAAAGAAAACCTGAAAACGCCAAAGGAAATGACACTCTGGAGTCATACTTTTCAACAGGGATCAATCTTGCTCTCTGGGGCATACGTGTCAGTATTGGGAGACACATTTGTTTGTTATTTTGATGAGTCGGGGAGAGTCACTAACATCTATTTGGTAGAGAGTAGAGATGGTATTTAACATCATACAATGCACACACCCCCATTCCCCTCCACACACACACACACACACACACACACACACACACACAAATACATACATAAAAAAGAATTACTGGTACAAAATGTCAAAAGTGCAAAACTGAGAAACCTGCTTTATAGAAACAGTAATTTGAATGATTGCAGATTTCTTATCCAAAACTATGGAGGCCTGAAAGAAGTGGTATAATATTTATAAAGTGCTAAAAAGAAAAGAACTTCCAATGCAAAACTCTATATCCAGTGAAATTAAACCTCATGAATGAAATGATATAAAGACATGCTCTGAAAAAAGAAAACTAAGGGAACATTTTTGCCAGTGGATCTACTCTAAGTTGCCAGAGAAAGTTTTGCATACAGAATGGAAATGATTCCAGAAAGAAACTTGGAAATTAAGAACAAAGAAAAATAATCCAAATGATATATATCTGGGTAAATATAATGGATTGTTCTTCTCTTGAGTTATTTAAAATACGCTTGAGTGCTAAAAGGAGAAATGTAAAATACTGTCTGATCAGTTTTTCAATGCTTGTAGATGTAGTAACTAAGAAACTATAACATAATCAGAAGGTAAAGGTACATGTGTGGTGGTTCAGATTTCTACATTATACTTGAAGAGATAAATACTGACTCTAACTGGAATGTAAAAAATTAAGTATTTACAATTTAATCCATAGAGATACCATTAAAAATACACAAAGATATAGTCAAAACTGCAATAGGTAAAATAAAAATGGAATGTTCAGAATTGTTAAAATAACTCAAAAGGAGAAAGAGAAGAAGGAAACAAAAATAAAATTATAAAACTTAAATCTTATCAGTAATATATCAAATGTAAATTATTTAAACATACCAATTTAAAGTAAAGCTGTCAGAATGGATTAAAAATGATCTTTTGCTAAGTGCTGACATTCACTGAGTGAAGACTGTATAATCTGTGAGTAGATCAATGAGCTGTTAAGATGTAAATTCAAAGTACATAAGTAAATGTACTTACAGAAAATGAAGTCTAAGTTCTAACTTAATTGGGCAGAATTCTAGGAAGAATTTATCTCACCAAAACCACCTTGGAATTCTATCTAAATCTTCAGATGGAAAAAATATTTTTAAACCTCTCTAATGTTATTAATAGATATTTATTGAGTAGTTATTAAGCTCAGAGTAATAAAATAACATTATTTTAGTTACATACAGTATGTAATAGAAGCTTATGTTTGGGAATGATATGTTGTCTATAGTATATTGAAGTCTGTATTAAGTTGCATGGTTAATTTAATAGAATTGGTATATATTATTTTTTAATTAATAACAAAGTTTCTTTATTGAATATAATAAACTCCTTAGTCAGAAATATGACCATATTAATCTTCAGAGAACACACTGTGCTTTTCATGGCAATTCACATAATGACTTAGCTTCCAGGAAGGTTTTTGGTGAAAAGTGATGTTGCCTATACAGAAATGTTCCTAGCAGAAGTATTTCCCCCTCAGCTAATTTGAATCAAAGTACTGCTATAAATATTTCACAATTACTAGTGAAAGATGTACTGAGAAAAATCAAAACAAAAATAGAATCTCTGCCTCAAAAGAGTGCATTATTTGCTAGTGGATTTGAGTTGGCACTAATACTGGGACAGAAGGAAATACCCAGAATAGCAACAAGAGGCTCTTCAGGCTCCGGGCATCAATTTTCTCCCAAACAACTCTGTGTGTGTGGTTATGTGTGCCTGGGTGTATATACTGTCAAAGGGACAGGGGATAAAATGATTTTCTGGGAACTGAAAATGTTTGTGGGAGCCCATTAAAAAATGATATATCAACTTAGTGTAATGAAATCAGAGGAAAATAATTTTAATTTTGATGAACTATTTAAGGAAAAGGTTTATGTAAGGAATTTTTCCCTAATGTACTTAGAGAATTTACTCCTCGTCTTTTTTTTATTATTATTATTACCATGGATTTATATAGCAGCAAACCTAAAAACTAGAACATTATGGAAAGTGAGAAATCAGAGTGAGGTCATGGCTCCCTCTGTTTGGTTTAGAAATCTGGAATGATCAGTAATTAGAAGAACAGAGGTCTGAATCTGTTCCAATGTACTTTAGCAAAGATTTATTTCTCAACCTTGTTCCCTTCTTCATCTTCACCCTACGCTCTCCACATCACACACAAGTATCCACAGAGGCAATGTTGGTTATTTCCTGAATTGTGAGGAATATAAATATGATGGTAAAACATTTCAGTGGTCGTCAATAGTCTAAATGTGATCTCCTTGTTTTCCAGTTGTCCCTGGAATGGGATGCTGGGAGTGGAGTCGGTTGTAAAGAGTAAAGGAAATGTAAGTGAAAGAGGGTCCTTTTAGAGAACCTGTATATGAAGAAACTGTGAAAAAAATAGTATCAACCAGCACCTTGCATTTTGTGATTAATATATAGAAATGTATTAACACTTTAATGAAGTTCTATTTTTGCATTCTACACATGCATGTTCATATTAAACATTTTATGTACATGTTTACTAATTTTATTCATAATTTCCAAAACCTAGAAACAATCCAGTTGTTCTCCAACACGTGAGTGGATATACAAACTAAATACATCTTTGCAATGGAATACTACTCAGCAATAAGAAGCAATGAACTTCTGAAAGGAAATGGCATTTGCAAAAGGAACTCTGTTGAATTTCTGGTAATTGTTGCCCTTATTATAATGGGATAAGTATAATTATCAATTAGATTCATTTACTCTGCCTACTAGCCAGTAGGTAAAAATGTATTTGGCATCATTTATGGGTCAGACAGTACTCCTAGCCATTTTGGTTCCTCTTCATTAATCTTTTCAAATCCCCCTTAAATCACAATCATATGTAGCAGCATTATCTACGAATTATCAAGTTCAATCATTGGTGTGATATATCATACCTTTTCACTAAAAGTAAAATGAATGAAGAGAAGTAAAGTAACATGTTACACAGGTCTTTGTTTAATCTGGGTCATTCTCCTATTATGCCACCTATTATGAATTGCCAAATTTTAGGACCTTCAAAAAAAATCTAGTTTAAATATAAGGAAAAATCCTTGTCTGTAGAAACCCAGCATTCATTTCACAAGTATAAATGAAATTCCTAAAGGTTTGAAGGCAAAGACATAGAGACTTTTTCATATAGGACTTGGAAATACTGAGAAAAGTAAGCAAAGGTGTATTTCTGAAAGACTGGGAAGTTTCATCAGCATACATACCAAAGAGTAGCCATCATATACCTGCAAAATAACTCAAAAAGGTGAACCAAGATGTCTAATTGAATTGGGTGCATTTGTTTACTTATTATTGTTAAAAGAATACCATAATTATTTTGGAATCAGAAGGGCTTTCTCCTAGTACCCACCAAAATTTAGGTTCTCAAAAGACAACTAACTACTACTAACTACTGAATTTAATTGTCATCATACAAAACATTTTATGACTAAAACAAATGACTTAAAATATGACCATAACACTCCCTAGAAGTTTTATAATTATAGACTTGCTTTTTCTCCAGATTTTAGGTATAATCAGAATAAGGTAGGAAAAAATTAATCATAAAATAACTGAAATTAATTGCTTATATAATACAGAATCTCTTGTAGATCAAGTTTCCACCTATGGCCCCAAGGAGCTTTTGAATAAAACACTGAATAACTTAGACCTAAAATAATATAACACAGTGAGCACTGGCTAAATCATTCTATAATAAAAGAAACACATATAAATAATAAATTATATGGCAAATGTACAAATAGACACAGGAAAACGAATGTATCAACTATTTAAGTTAATATGATTGCTATGAGTCAAAGCAAAAAAGGGAAACAGGAGGGCATACAATTCTTATGCTATAATTAAAAAAAGTATCTGTTTTATTAAAAGATATTTTCCTGAAATAAAGTGTTTAAGAAATTTGGTTATGCAATAATTACACAAAGGCCTTGAGTAAAATCATGAATGTTGCTTTGAGCAATAACTGGATGCAGCTAGAGCATTATGTCCCTAAGTATAGTAAGACAAACAATTTTACTGATCCTGAGACCCGGTAAGATTTCATATTAGCAATGTGAGTATGTATAACTGAAGACCCATCTACTTTTTCATATATTCTTTACCTGTCAAAAGACTTATTCAATAATTATTTGTTCTGTTCCTATTCCAAGACTGACATTATGCTAAGAACTTAAAATCACCCTAGTTTCACAGTATAGAGCAGGAAGCCTTTCTGACCTTAGAAAGAGGAGGTGAATTCTTACCAAGATTTTTATCTGATACTATTGTTAACTATTCTCATCAGTTTAAAGCTCAGTCTATTGAAAGATTATTTACCTTCTAATTTGTCCAAAATAGCATTCGGAAGCCATTAGAAAACCCCAGAATCTTGGATTTTTTTTCCTCACAACATTTCAAATAATTGGCATTGATACAAATGTTTACTGCTGAGTACAGTGCGTTTCTGGGCAAATTAGTGAATCAAAGCTACATACTATAACTTCTCAAAAATGAAATCAGATGATTATTTCCTTGAGAAATCAATAGTGTTGATGATGATTATTTTTTTTAGTAGTAAAGCCACATACATATACTATTGTGGCTATGCACATATACACAAAAAACATAATACTTGTATAGAAGGTGAAGTTTTCAGTGTATCAAAGGTAATTGGTAGCAGACAAAAAGCTAGGCTCTAGTAGGGAATATACCTATTAGAAATAAATCAATGTCATGTGTATTAGCAGTGCTTTCCCCATGCTGGTTTCAGGGCACAGAAGCAAAATTAAAGCTCTTAAGTTACTGCGACTGGAGAGCAACCACAATAACAGCATCTCTTTTCTACGAAAAGTTTAGGTTTTCAAAGGCAGATTTTTTTCAGTCTAGCTTTAAAACAAATAATTTAGATTCTTCAGGCAATGACCTCTGAAAAGCAATACTGGAGTCACAGGAGGCAACTCCATTAAAAATACCAATTGGGCTAATAGCCTGCTCTGTGTCATGTGAAGCAGCACATTGTGAATTGAATTTGCCTGCTGATATTTTTAGCTCTGAGTCCATCACTTAAGAAGGATCATTCATCTCTTAAAGCAATGCAGTTTCCATTTTCTATCTTAGCCTAGAAATCAATTGAAAGTGATTGAAGGAACTGGAAACTATTTGTGCCTACAGAAGCCTCTCAGCAGTTTTGCCAAACAATAGAGAAGGCCTTCAATAGTCTGATCTTATCCTGGCTAGCCAACATTTCCCAGCAAGTCCAAACTTCAGTCATTTATTACAGTCAGAGTGACCTCCCTGCTGTCCTCCAAATGTGTCAGATAAATCCCCATTCCTATACTTTCGCTCAAAGTGTCCATTATCTTTTTCTGACACTCAGTCTAATGAAGCAGTGTAATCAAGTACTTCAGAGCATTCACCCACAATCCAGACAGTCTGCATTCGAACCCTAAGGCTGCCACTCTCCTCACCTTGGCTGTCACCTGTTTTGAGAATTTTTCCACGTCTGCAAAGTGGAGATAATATTACCTTCTCATAAGTTTGGTGTGAAAATTAAATCACATAATACATGAGAAAATTTAAAAGTAAGACCTGGCATACTGTAAGTGCTATGAGTGTTTGTTTAATTATTAGTTCAAAATTTCCATCTTCTAAGTACCGATTACCAAACACTTTTGTCTAACAACTACAGTCCATTCAGATGTTGACTTCTTCTGATTTTCTAAAGCACTTTGACAATATCACATGCATGTACTTAGTGATTTGCTAATTGCTTCCTACATTTCATCACTATTTATGCAAAGAAATTATTAGCACTTTAAGGAGATAAACTTTCTTTTATGTATATGTATACTAAAATTGGCCTAGTGCTAGAAAAATAATAGACCTAATTTTTTTTATTGGTTGATTGATTTGTAAACCTTAATTTATAAAACTGAAAACTATATTCATTTGATAATGACTAGGAAATGTCAGGTTCACTGACTTGATTTCATTTTGATGCCCCCATATGCTGTTAAGCTCATTGGAACTTTTACCATAAAAACTCTATTTTGAATTTGATAATTCCATTTTTTAATATTTATATCTCTGGTCTTGTAGTCTCCATGTGCTCACTCATTATGTACATTATTTCCTTTAAATAATGTTAATAATAGCTGTTTCAATATTATTTTATGCTAATTTCCACACAGTATCATTTCCAAATCTATTTTTATTAATACACTTCATTATGGGTTATATCATTATACTTCTTGAAATATTAGTAAGAAGTTGTGATATTACATTGTTAACAATGAATCATTAATCAATCAGTATTATATGGAGCAAAAAATAGGTGCTTAGCAATTTTATTTCCAAATGATCTTTATTTTTGTAGATAGTTAATATGATATAAAAGGTTTGTTAATGGGTACTAATAGCTAATTGTGATGTATTTGTACATTTAGACAGTGATCTAAATAAGTGTACGTGATGAATGGAATTGGATATCTGAGAAAATAGTCTGGATTTTGTTATATTCATCAACAAAAACTTTAAGGGATATCCTTTTCATTCAGTAAATTGACTAGTCCCATCCATTAAATGTAAATCGATGCTCACTAATTATTAGGTACTCCAAATACCAAAAAAAAGTAAGAAACTGCTCATGTATATCTGAAATTTATCTCATTTATTTTCAAAACTTTTAATTCAACACAGATCAAGAACTGTCCATGTTGGAAACTTTTCAAATATTTATTAAAAATGAAAAATAGATATTCTAGCATGAAGTACATTATTATAATCTCATTAAAATTGGAGACTTATCCTTTCTCCCAACATTCAATTAATTACATTATTTTAATGGCTCTCTTGCAGTCAAGAGCTAAATCACCATATTGCCTCATAATAAATGTACTAGGCATAAAAGTTTTATGCTCAAAGTACAAAGTGAACATGTTAGAATGTTACTGATTAATATACAGTCTTTTGACTGACAAGATTTCCTCCTATGATGCCTTCAAATCTGTCCATATTAGTCTCTAAAGTCTTGTTAAAGTATTTTTAGATGATGTACTTAAATTACCTCTACAAAACTAACTTAGACTGTGAAATTCAAAGAGCTAACAATTTTTGATGTAAAAATCTTCCAAGGTCCGTAGCAAAATTTATTTATAAAGCATCTTCATAATGTTATCAAAATGCTTTTAATAAAAATTAGTTAGCCTTGGATCATTCCAAATAAACTTTAACATAGGGAATTTAGATGGTATTAAGCATATCTGAATTAATTGATATAATCAATATGTTTGAGCATACATCCATCATTATTTTGAAATTATATATATTATGTATATATTTATACAGCAGTAACAAGTAAATAGAAATGTTGCTTTTAATTTGACACCACTTACATTAGTATTTATAAATTTCAAATAAATGGAAACAAATGTAATAAAAATGTATAAGATATCTATCCTGAAAATTATAAAATATTTTTGAGAAAAATCAAAAAAGATCTAAATTAAATCCTTATGTATTGAGTAAAGATGCTATTTTCCCTAAATTGATCTACTGATTTAATGCAAATCCATTATAGCATCAGTTTTTGCGTAAATTAACAAGAGTTTTCGAAAATTTACTACGAAAATAGAGAGCACCAAGAGTACTCATGGCACTCTTGACTAAGAACAAGAAAATTACAGAACTTACACCATCAGACAGCAAGAACTACCTTAAAGTTTCAGTGATGTTTTAATCTTTCCTCTTCTTCTTCTTTTCCACCTTCTGTTTCCTCTTTTCCACCTTCTGTTTCTCCTGTAGTATGATCCATCATGTTTATTACATCTGTCTTCCTTCTAGTTTAGTCTTCTTTTCTAAAACGTTTCTTGTTTTATTTATAACTTTTAGTTCTATCAACACTCCTTTTAAATGTTCTTCTCGCCAGATCTTCATTTTGAAGTTATAAAAAATTCCAGTGAATGCTATTCTTTCATAGCTTCTGTCATTTTCTTAGTTTCTATTATTTCCTTTGAAATAACAGATTCCAGTCTTGGCATCTCAGTTCTTTGCATTCAACCTTGAATTGAGTCTCTCCCAGATTTAGGTGTCAAGCTGCTCATTGTATACCTCTTGGTCATTGGGGGAGCTCCTTTTCTCAACATTCTTACAAGTCCAGTGCCTCCTCCTTCTCTCTCTTTTCCCTCTTGTCTCTCATCTTCCCAGGCAGGTGATGATACTATGAGGACCTCAGAGTTGTAAGTATCTGATGCCCACATGCTGGTATTTTGGAGTTTCTAGGTATAATCGGCCATCTAGTTTTAGAATTGATGCTGTACATGTGCTTTGCTTTTGCTTTTTTATTTACTCTGTATTATTTTAATTGTGGAATTTAATTGATTGAAAAAAGAAAGAGAACTACACTGCCTTAGCTGTTGTTTTCTGCAAATCTCATATTTTTAAAACATAAATCAGATTATGTCACTTTTATGCTAATAATTCTTCAATATCTTTTGCAGTTGAACAAATTGATAATGATCCTGTTTACAGTGAACTTTGTGATGCCATTTTTTCATAATCCAACTTCATTTTGCACCACTCCATTTCTGTCCTTTCCCCACTTGTCTTCTTTCTGATCCTCATACACAATACAGCCTGCTTTAAGGCCTTCACACATTCTGTTGTCTCAATAAATTGTATTGTCTTTTCTTCTCAGTCCCCCTCTTCTGAACCTTGCCTGCATAAACATGTACATGTTTTCCTTGTATACGTATGATTCCTTTTTGTCATTCCTACCTGACAAACCAATATAATCTCCCACATCATTATTTTTTATCACTGCACCTTTTTTCTAATCATTTTGTCTTAATTTCCTTTATCACATTTTTAAATCATGCAATTATACTTTCTTTTAAATCTGCCTATCTGTCTCATATTCCAAAATGGAGACTTGTAAGTGTAGAACTTCTATTCACTTGCACAAAAGTTTTTTCTAGCACAGTTCTTGGTACATATAAGTTGTTCAATAAATATTTCTTAACTAAAGTAAATATTTATTTCTTCCACAGTGTAATGCCTTCTATACAGTTGGTTTAACTTTTTTCCTACAGGCTGCAGATGCACTGAGAACAATCAAAATGCTGCAAATCATGGCCATATATGGTTCAAGTTTCTCTCTCATCTCCCTATTCCCACACTTCATAGTCACAGGGACCTTGAATTTTATTCCTAGGACTCTCATCACACACATGTGTACCAGAAGCCCACCTCCCTTTATATAGTACGTTCAGGAAAGAGAAACTCTCCAGCACATGCTGCTGCTACCCTCTAATACTGGAGCTTCTGTAAGCGTCACCTGCATGGCAGTCCAATAGCTACTGACACCATAGCAGGCTCTGCTGTGGAGACATTCTAGACCTCTGTTTGACCACTTGGATCCACATCTGCAGCCACTTTTCTGCCTTTACTCAACTCATGCAATTCCACATGGCTCAGAAACTTTGTAGACAGATCCTTCCTAATTGTATTCTCCTTTTCAACTAAACTTATAAAGTAAAATGTTTCTCTTGTTTGGAGAATTTAAAGAATGTCCTTGGGGCTGGTCCAAATAGTCTTTAAATGGTACTACTGTGTTTTGTTCTCTTAGTAATCTTCAATGCCCTTAAAACTTGTGTCTGACTACCATAGTTGGGTACTTTTTCATTTCACCTGGTGTGAGTTCTCAGGGTTTGGAATAACTTTTATCTATATTCTTGTAATAGTTTTTGAAGTATTACGTTTTGTTTTTATTCTTCTTTTCAAACTTAATATCGGTGTACTGTAGGTCTGATCAGTAATTTCCAAAATTCTTCACCCACCCCACCCCACTCAGGGGAATGTAGGACCTTCAAATAAGTCTATGTTTTTGTCATTCATGTTGGCCTTCCCTCATGTGCCTTAATTTTGAGGGGCAGATCTATACTTTGGTCACACATAACTCTTAAAAACAGAGTCTCATCACATGCTTGTTAAATGTACGTTGTTTTTTCAATTTTGATCCAGATACATTTTGTCTTTTTGGATGTAGACATATGCTTTCAGATGAAAGGTTACAATCCAAGATGTTTTCTCTTTTCCTTTGTTTCAAGAAAAGTAAGAATAAATTTCAGTGCCATGTTGTAGCTATCAATTTATTACAAGTGTTTAGAAACATTTACTCCTCCTGTTTTCTATAAATGTATTCCATGTTGGTTAACCTCTTAATTTGTCTTTTTTCTCACAATGTATTTTAACATATTGCTTTCTCAAAATCTCCTTGGAAATGAATCATACGTAAACCACATACACAAGTACTTAAGAAATTAAAGCACAGGCTATAGATCATAGTGCCTTTAACTGAAACTGATACATACTTTTTTAAGTTAGAAAAAGGGAAGCCATATCTCTTTCACACATAAAAGAGTATCATTAGCTAAAAATTAAATTTCAGGTAGGTTATCATACATACGGAAACTATATGACCAAGGTAATGGCTGGATAATATGAAAATTAATTTCACTGCACTGGTCAGGACAGTGGTATTACGGCAATAAAATATGGATCAATTCATAAGAGAAAAAGTGATCATTAGGAAGCTTTAAACTACACACATTTTATTAGAAAGAAATACTTCAAAAGACTTTTAAACACAAATGTTTCCACTGCAACTTTTTACTCTTTTGTTTTCTTTCTAAAGTATAGTACCAATGCAGCTGCATAATAAATCTGAGAAATTCTTGTTTAAGCAAGAAATTGGGCAGAACACTTTGTGAACCCAGACATGAAAGCCTCAAAGAAAACTCTAGTGGAAAAGCACAAGAAACCAGTTTCTCAAGCTCTGTAAGAACCAAAGAATTTTCATAGGCTTTATGACCTGTAAGGATCAAAGATGGAATTAATTTTTAAAATTCTAAAAGAAGAAACTTGGGTCTTGTGATATTCACTCTACTATGACCTACTTAAATCAATATGTTAGTAGACATGACTGAGTACACCAAAAGTCCATATGAATTACATTTGCAGATGCATCATTTTACATGTATGTGCAAACATGTTAGTATGGAAGTAAGAGAAAAAGAAGAAATCCATAGTTACGTATTATTTGAATAAAAATAAACAGAACATGGTTATTCAGGGACAAAAATGCATGGTTCTTTTCCTCTTTATTAGTTCCCTGCCAAGAATTTAGGGTTTAATCCTCTCCAAGGGCCCAAAATTAATTGATTTTTTTCTATTCCTCTGATGCTTCATTTTCCTTTCCACCAGAATGATGCATTGTTGAGTATTGTTTTTAGTCCCCAGGAGATTCACATGATAAGCATCCCATGCTCACATCATGGATCGAAATGTCAGGAACCAGAATTTGATCAATCAACTTACTAACTGTTGTTAGTCTCTCTAAAGCAAAATCATGCCAGCTTTATTCAGATAGTCCCATGTGAAACATCACTAAAGCTATGAATCCATTATCACTATTAAAAGCACCTTAAACATAGCTTTACTAATATTTGGGAGGGATATACATGCAGATTAAAAGGGTACATAATTTAGAATATTCACAGTTGCAAATTGGAATTAAAAATGGAAGTGTGTATAATTATATTGTCCATATGGCACAGCTGCAGTATGATTTTATCAGATTAAATCTTGTATGGGGATGAAAAATGATAAGCCAGTGTTATTATTATGAACCACACAATAACATATGGGATGTAGGCCAATAGCATCACTCTAAATCAGTCTTAGAATTTCATAAGCCACTGAATCTCACAGATGGAAGCTGTTATTCATTCCACCTGCTTGACATGATGAGAGATAATGATAAAAGTTCAGAAGCAAAATTAAAATGAAGACAGCTAATCCTGACTCAACTCTACTGGCTACAATTATTAGTGATGCAGTGGTTACAGAGGCCACAGGTTCACACTGATCATCTGGCTGTGACAAGATGACAGTGCATTAATTTTAACAAAAATCTCATGGGAATTACCATCATAATGTACATGAATAAACACAATGCTCGTATAATCCTTCTTGAAAGGAAGACTCTAAAAAAAGAAAGCATGTCCATTTATCTTATCTCTTACCTATCTATCTACGTAGCTATCTATATTTAAGACTAAAACAACTGGAAAAGAGGACTAACAATTTCTTGTTAGTTGCTTAATTTAGGATATTCCTTTTCATTTTTCTTAAACTTTTATTCTATGAATTCATGCTTATTGTAAAAAAACATTGTAATAATGCAAAAATTTACAGAGAGAAAAAGTAAATGTCTGTTTTCTTTCCCTTTCACATGACATAAACCCAAGCCTCACCTCTCTCCTTAAGTAACCTATGTATATATAAAAATACATAGTGTATATATGCTTTTACTTAAGTTCACATGTATTTTCCCCACAAAAGTGGAATTGTATTTTGAATGCGCATTTATAGACACAAACATAATTTTGTATTTATATAAATGATTTTGTATTATATATACTTATTTTTGACTTGCTCTTTTTATTCAATATAAGCACATAAAGATTTATATTTTTAAAATTCTGTAAAGCATTTCTTATGAAAGAGATGAGAGCATTAATTTAACTATTACTTTACTGAATAACTTTGTTTTTAATTATTCACTATCATAAACAAGTCTGGAAAGAAAATTTTATATATATATATATACACACACATATAGAAACAGATACAGATACAGAGGTATATGGTGAATAAACACGAGTGTGTATACACAAAATACACACACAGTCAAAAGATGTTTCCCCACTTGCTTAAATAACACAGAAAATTCCCATTTATACGTAAGCCTTTTTTCTCATTTTCTCTTTTAGTTGAATGTTCCCTATGCATATTTATGCATTAATAGAAAAAATCTTAGGTTTCTGTATATTTCTTCCATGTTTTAATATATAGATGAGAAAATCTTCTTTTGTTATTTTTTTCAAATTTATAGTAGTTATTGTTACATTTTTATTCCTGAAGATGAATTTTGGAGTTTTGCTTGGTATTACATCTTTAGGTTACATTAAAGATCTGAGTGTTCTCCTATGTTGATGTTTGTCATTCAGACACTATGTTTTTCAATCACATTTTAATTTTTTTCACCAAATTTTTGCATATATTTCATTTATTCTTATATATTTATTTTTTTTGTGAGTTTATAAAAGTGATTTTTTTTCTCCTATAAATTTTGACTTACATTTTGCTGGTGAGTAAGATGATTTTTTTATTTTTGTTGATTTTGAAACCAACCAATTTCCCCAATTGTTGAATCTGCTTTAAAGATAGCTTTTAAAAAAAGCAACTAGAATTAATAAGTAAGTTATTCAAGGTTGCAGGATACAGGTCCACACACATCAACACATCAATTATATTTCCTTATGCTGACAATGAAAAATTGGAAATGGACCAAACGACTCAGCATGTTAAAGCTGTCAATTCTCTCCACACTGATTATCACAATTATAATCAATTCCCTACCAGCAGGATTTTGACAGATGTAGACAAGCTCATTTGAAAATTTATATGGGAAGACAAATGAACTAGAACAAGATATTGACTGGCCAAAATAATTTTAATAAAGGAAGCTCCGGTTAGAGGTATCCTGCTAACTGAATTTAGGACTACTTGTAAAGCTATAGCAAAGATGAAAGTGTGGAATTGGTAAAGGGTTAGATACGCAGATGAATAGAGCAGAATAGAGTCCAGAAACAGACCTAAACAAATATAGCCAATACTTTTTTTAAGTACAAATGCAAATAAACGGAAAAAAGGATGTCTTTTCAACACATAATGTTAGAACAGTTGAATAGCTGCATAAATGCCCCCCAAAAAGAACCTCAACTTAAACTTTAAATAAAAATTAACTCAAAATAAATCATAAATCTTAAATTAAAATGTAATATCTTTATACCTTGGGCTTAGGGGAGGATTTCTTAGACAAGGTCAAAGTTAAAAAAAAATTGCTCTGCTAAATATGCTGTCAATAGAATAAAAAGAGTAAGCAACAGACTGGGAGAAAATATTTGCAAATTTCACATCTGACAAAGAATATGTATCTCATATGTATAAAAAACACTCAAAACTCCACAGTAAGGGAATAAACAATTCAATTAAAAAATGGATAAAATCCTTGAACACACACTTGACCAGGAGCATAAGTGAATGTATTACAGCATTTAAAATTATATTCATCACCATTAGATACTCAAGAAGTGCAAATTCAAACCATGATGAGAAACTACTATTTACCCAATAGAATTATTTAAAATACATATTGCCAAGTGCTGGTGCGGGTGCAGAAGCAGTAAGAACTTTCATTTATTGCCAGTGGGGATGAAAATGATACAGGGACCCTGGAAAGGAGATTGGCAGTGTTTTAAGAATTAAAGGTATATAAACTTCACGACCCAGTGATCTAGGTCATAGGAATTTACTCAGAAGGAATGAAAAATTAAATTCTTACCAAAACCTGTATATTCATGCTTACAACAGCTTTATTCACAATCGTCAAAAACTGGAAACCATACACATGTCTTTTACAAGCAAGTGGATAAACCATGGTACATTCATATGATGGACTATTTTCCTGTAATAAAAGGTAATGGAATATAGGTAGAGCAGTAACTTGGATAGATCTTAACAGGACTGTGCTGAGTGGAAAAAGGTCAGTCTCAAAAGTTTGTACACCATGTGTTTCCATTTATTTGACATCCTGAGAAAGAGAAAACTATAGTGGTGAAGAAAAAATTAGGGGTTGCAAACGTTGAGGGGTTGAGGGAGGAAATGACTGCAAAGCGATAGCCTGAGAGAGTTTTTGGAGAAGCTGCAGAAGTCTCTGAATTCTGAGTGTGGGAGCCATGGCCACATGGACCTATGCAGGTATCAGAATTTATAAAACTCTGACCCCAAAATATATGTTAATTTTAGAAATTAAATTCAATTACAATAAACTCTGAGGGGAAAGGAAAATGAAATTCTCTTTTCTTCAATTCCGAAAGATTTCCTCCAGCATAAGGTTTCATGAGACACTTGTTTCAAATATTGTAAACAGTTTGACTTCCATTGTTTGATATGCTCGTAAGGTTTGTAACTAAGAGGATAAAAAAACATCATTTTAGCACCATGAAAGGAATAATTGGAAGGGCGGATGGTGAGGAAGAAGAGGTAACCTCCTCTGAATGCCTACATATCAGGAATTTAAAATGAAAAATTTCTCAGTTTCAAGTACTGCTCCAAGAATACCGGCAGCAAGCACTCTGTGGCAGATTGTATTTTTAAAAAACTGGCTATAGTATTTCCTGTGTCATTTGCTCTTTCCTACGGTTACCTTGCCACTCCCACATTAAAAGAAGGTGTTCATCTCTCCAGGACCTTGATCCAAGTCTGAACAGGCCCTGTTATTGCTATAACCAATAAAATACCACCCAAGATTCTGTGCCAGTCCCAGATACGGTCCCTAACAGCCCTGGCAGCTTCCGTGTCCCTTCCAGTGGAGCCTGCAGATAACTCTAGCCTGAGCTTCTACTTGACACAAACCCATGAGAGACCCTAAACAAGAATCCTCTAGCTAAGTCAAATAAACCACAAAACCCTAAGAGATCATAATAAATTGTTGCTGTCACTAAGTTTTGTTAAACTTTATTAGGGAACTAGAACATGCTCCCTTCCTCCAAAGGGAGACTAGATTATCTCTACAAAGCTATACAACTAATGGGGTGAGCTGCAGCTAACTACCCTGCTTTGGCCTATAAAAGATCTTGGAAAAATCAAGAAGACAAAAGAGGGAGTTTGAGCAGAGAGAGTTGTCAGTGTGTTTCCTCCTAAGGTAAGGCCTAATAAAGGGGGTTTCCAAGAGGCCATGAAGACTTTATAAGAAGTCTTGGGAAGGGAGGTGACTGCTCTCCCATCAACAGAAAGTGAAACATGTGTGTGTCATATGGACTAGGTGTCTGAATACCTGGAGGAAGAGAGAGGGACAAAGTGAGAGACTCAAGCAAAGGATGAACCATGGCCCCTAAATTCCTGCCATGCCCAGAGCATGTCTCAGCTAACCACAGCAAGGAAGACCTTTTATGTCCCTTTACCCTGGCCCGTTCCTTCACTTTGGCCATGGAAGAGTGAAGAATAATAGTTAATGGAAGGTGAGAGAGGATTTTAAAGCAGATTAAAGACAAAGGAAGCCTATTGTGTTCTTTCTCCACCTCCCACCCCTGTTTCCATGTTTCCATTTCAAGTTCCTGCCTTTAGCAAGTCTCAGCTAGGAGAGAAAGAAAAGTCTAAATTAAAATAAGCTTTGAAAGTTTGACTATTATGTGGAACACATATTTTAATTATGGAAATGAGAATAGCTTTTCATCTTGAAGTTCTGAAGGGGATTTTTTTTTTCCATTATCTGAGAGTGACCAAAAAAGACAGGAGCCTTTCCTAGATTTCACTCAAGGATCAGGATATATTGTGTTGATACAGACAGAAAACAAAGTTGTTTTCTGTTCATCTTATGAGTCTCACTTGTTTATGAGCTTGGTTATAGCCAGTACATTCTACGTATAGTGATGTCATTTATTTGGTTCTCAGAAACACCCAATAATGTAGCTATTAAAATCTTCATGAGAAAAACTGAAGTCTGGGGGATTTAATGGCCCAAGTGCTATAGTTAGAAGTTAATGAGGGCACAGTCCAAGAGTGCCCTTTTGAGTCATGTAGCAGGACTGCTCATTAGCTGTGACTCCTGGCATATCCTCTCTGAGCATTACAGGGGGAGACGACAGATAGTGGGATGGCCTCTTGTTTAAATTAAACCTATTGGAGGGGAGAGTATAGCTCAAGTGGTAGAGCACATGTTTAGCATGCATGAGGGTGTGCTTGAGGTCTTGGGTTCAATCCTCAGTACCTCCTCCAAATATAAATAAATAAACCTAATTATCTACTCCTCATAAAACAACAAAATTAATTAATTATTTAAGCCTATTTGGACTGGAGATCCTTAATAAACTCGAAACTACTGCTCTCACCTAAAAATCCTTTTCTTTCAGCCTTGCATGTATAAAAATGATGACTTTTTCGAAATCTAGTTGAAAATTTTAGAAATAAAAATAAATAAAAATTAAATTTTTTTTCTTGTGTATTTCTTTCCTTAACCATGGTTATTAGCTTTGGGATATTATACTTTCTTCTTGCCTACTTAGACTTACTTAGTGTTGACTTTTTAAAAAAATTAACTTATTTAAACTAAAAAAAGTTACCTTTGTGAATTATACTTGTTTTATTTTTAGAAATACCTTTCCCTTTTATTTAGTACATATAACTTTGTATTTTAAAAAGAGCTTCTCCTCATTTATAGCTTTCCATGAAATACTTTTTATTAAAGATCATGTACATCTAAGAGGTATGTGATTCCCATATGATATTTAGCTTAAAAATCTCACTGATATTTTGTAGTCAGAGTGGCATTAACAGTGCAATGTCTTGTCACCAGGCAAAGCCCTCAGGTTTCTTTAGGTCTCCTTTCTAAATTGGAAAGGTTATTTTGGTAGAAGGCTTTTGTTCAGAATGAGTGACAAAAGACGATATGCAGATATTCCTGGAGCATTCCCATTTGCCCTCATGCACACAAGGTACACTTGACTTCTATAAAATACCTCCTTGAGAGCAGATCTGGAAATGAGCACATGGGTGAAAGGCGAAGTTCTGGGCACTGAAGAGTAGGGTGCTTCCAAGGGACCAACACAAGTCAGAAGGAGGAAGCCAGGTTTTGAAAAGTTATCTTTAATCCAAAATATTGCTGAAATGTTTGAAACTTTTGGTAGCTAACATTAAATTTCTTTTTAAAATGTTCTCCCTCTTCTTTTTCCTCCTTGTTTTACTTCTATTTCTCTTATGTGTTCCCTTTTCTTAGCATTATATTATTTCTGTTTCTTATCTATGCCCTAGGCCTAGGTCATTAATAGTTAAATAGATTCCACAGTCACTGAATTTCAATAACTCTGCATTAAACACATTACTAAAGCTGCCTTATGAGTTTTAATTTCATTTGTTTTTCATGAAAAATGAGAATTAAAATTGATTTTGAAACATTTCAAAAGTAGCTTTAGAAAGTAACCATCTTGGTTTCTCAATTATAAAATGTATGTAATTTTATGTACATGCTTACTTTACCCAGTAATTGTAGGGGGGCTATTTGTAGTAATGGAAGAGAAAAAAAAAAATCACCTTTATATATTTTGTTCTGTCAACTAATCCTGACATTCACTTAAAAAGGCTTGATAAACTTTTCTGTGGGATAAGTTTTGCAAAATCATCTTCTCCATTGACTTAATTCGATTTTCTCTTAAAATGTTATATAGATTTTCTTCTAACACAGCCTAAATACACCTTGTCTTCTAAGTGGATAAATCTAAAAAAAATCTGAACTCTTTTTACATAAACTAATATGTGTGACTAATTTATTTTGTTAAATGCTGAATACAAAAATAGAGTATTTTTACAACTAAAAGTTTTTAAGAATAAATATCAAAAAGCTCTTTATTGCTACTGTCCAAAAGTAGAATAAATTCTCTTTAAACATTTTGCACATTCCTACCTAAACTGTGACTGGTGGAATATTTAACATTAAGACTTGAGACAGGGAAAAAAATATCTCTGTAAAGGTTCTGTATGCCATTCTTCAAATAATTATGCAAAAATACTATAATAATAAATGTTCTATTTAACTTTTGATGTTAAGTACTAGGAAAAAAATAAAAGGAAAAAGATGTGCTCTCGTACATAAGAAATGTAAATCTAAAAGGACCATGTTAAAGTTATAGGGAGAAAATGGATAAATATGTCATGACTTTGACTCAGCTATCAGTTACTGGGCAAGAAGGAAACCCATTTAATCAAAAGGAAAGCTGAAAATCCTTTTTATATCATAGCAGAACATTTGGAAAACAGCAGCTTAGGCTTACCAAGTCCCTTCTGAGTGTGTAGTTCTAGGAGAAATGGATGGAAAAAGAGTCAGTCTGTTGGAGAATGCTGGCTTCTCCTTGCTTTTAACAAGGTATTTCAGAAAGCAATGAGGTGAGGGAATAAACTAGCTGGTCTGCAAACAAATTGAGGACAGCAGAGGGGATACAGACCTTAAGCATTTCCCAGGGTTGGAAAAACCAACTGTTCCTGCAGCCCAAGTGGCTGAAAATAAGACTGAAAAAGCTTTTGAACAAAGGCTCTTATGGGACAGTCTAATGAGACTAAAAAAAAAAAAGGAGCTTTGAGCAACAAAAGCCCTTGAAGAAACAGTCATAGAAAAGCTTTGTGGCAAGAAAAAAAATTTAAAAATGTGGCTTTTCCAGTCAATCCTATGTTCTTAGATGGCTTCCAGGTAGCTGCCATTAAACAGGCAGAAAGAGGCAATGGCACAAAATAAGCAAAGAAATCATGCAGGCTTAAGAACCTACTCTAGAAAATAACTTGAGGTTGCATTACAATCACATAGAAATATGTAGAGGCAGAGAAGTAGAACACTGTTAAGATTTTTTAAACGAACTATTAAAATGTACACACGTACAGCAAAATGCACAAGTCACAATTGTAAGCTTGATAAGTTTTGTCAAAAGTTTTTAAAAATTCCTGTATAACAAGCACCCAGAGAAACAGAATCTTGTTTCTCTCTACTCCAGAAGCCTCCATATTTATATAAATAAAATAAAGTATCTATATAAATAAAATAAATTATAAAATCTATCTTGGGCCATATTTTCAATAGAATAGTTTATGTATTGTACACATATGTGTATATGTATATCCATCTTTTTATAGTTACTCTCTAATAGATATCTTTTCCTTCTTTTTGTATTGAAATACAGTTGACTTATAATGTTAGTTTCAGCTGTACCACACTGGGATTTGACATCTGCATACACTGTGAAATAATCACCACAATAAGTTTAGTAGTTATCTGTCCCCATACAGGTTATTACAATATTATTGACCTTATTCCCTATTTATGTATTACATTCCCATGGCTTATTTATTTTATAAGTGGAGGTTTGTACCTCTTAATCCCCTTCACTTATATCTCGCACTGCCCCCCTGACAACCACCCATTTGTTATCTGTGTCTGTTTTTCTTTTGTATTCTTTTTTTAAGATCTCACATTTGAGTGAGATCATATGGTATTTGTTTCTGTCTGTCTTATTTTGTTTAGCATAATACTTCCAGATTCGTCCATGTTGTAGCAAATGATAAGACTTCATTTTTTATGGCTGAGTAATAGTCCACACACACACACACACACACACACACACACACACACACACATATCATATCTTCATTCATCTATCAATGAACACTTAGGTTGCCTTTATATCTTGGCTATTTTAAATAATGCTGCAATGAACATGGGGATGCATGTATCTTTTTGAATTAGTGTTTTTGTTTTCTTTGGGTAAATACCCAGAAGTGGAATTGCTAGATCATATGACAGTTCTATTTTTAATATTTTAAGGAATTGCCATACTGTTTTCCACAGTGATAGAAAACTCCTAGCTCATATAGCCCAAAAGGGTGCCAGGGAGGGTAGGTTATCAGTATTGTCCAATAATCTATGGTTTAAAGACTGTATAAATGCATTTTATTTTAAATAAAAGCAAAATCTTTAAAAAGAAAAAAGTGGCCGCACCAGTTTATATTCCCACTGACAGTGCGTGACAGTTCCCTTTTCGCCACATCCTTGCCAGCACTTGTTAGTTGTTGTCTTTTGCATTCATTTTCTTTCTCATCCACCATCTTGGCCACCTCCCTCTAATAGGTAGAGTCTTCTCTGCTTTGCCTTTTTGTATATAAAAACAATGATGTTTCGTTTAAAATATACATACATATCCTTTGACTAGGATAAGACCAGGTAGACAGAATTTATAGGTATGTATGCTTTCCAGTGGAGCATGAGCTAATTTTATTTAACACGAAGCAAATGAATCTTAATTGATTTTTCCTTGTTAAACAATGAAAAAGTAAAAAAGCAAGCCTGTTCATTTTCAGGAATTGTGAGTAACCAGAGCAGGATTTATATCCTCCTGATTGCATCATAAACTTCTGAGCAATAATTCTTCCAGCCCTCCTTTGTAGAAGAGGGTTACTTCTAAGGACTGACATAAATTGCACCTGGAATGAATTCTGAACTTGAAGTGGGAATCGAATAAAATACCCTCTACGATCCCATAAATACATTTATATTCCATGTCTGTGTATTCAATGTATTTTTTCTAAATTTTGCTTTAAAGTATTTGCTCCCATACTACAAAATAAAACAACAACAGAAATCAAAGAAGAAATCCATTTTACTATCATCGTACCAATCTAGTCAATTCCTTATTTTTTCATTCTTTCTTCCCATGAGTTGTGTCAGTTTTTTATGAGAAAATATTGAAAAAAATGTCTCCCATATATTTAAGCTTCAATTAACAAAACTAGAGGGACTGAATCAAAAATTTTAATTTTAAAATGAAAAATTTTAAATCAATTAAAGCTATCTCATTGCTTAGTTGACTCAGTAAATACAAAAGATGGGAGAATCAACTATCTTCTTATAAAAATGATTAACACTGGTACAGTCTAACATGCAAGTTCTTAAAGGTTTTCAGACCACAAAATAGCCATCTGTCTTTCACAGTTTAGATAAAATCTTTGTTGAATTCAGGGAATTGAACTGGATGATAACAAGCTACAAATCATTTAACATCTACAAGCAGAGAATACTTTTGGTGTGATATAAAAAAAGGGGGTAAAAGCTTTGACTCTGGTGTTCACTTTGGTATTTATATCCTGTCCATTCTTCTAATCTTCTAAGTGTAAAATTCTAGACATGAAAGAAAAGTGTAAACCTTTTATAATACAAACCTGAATATTTTCAAACAGTGACCACATACTAAAATAACAATTAGTAGTTGTCACATTCAGAGTGTTGGAGAAATATTAAGTTAGTGTATCCCTTTGGTGCACTTTGATGAAACCCATGTCAAATACCATCCATAGGATTTTTCACTCCTTCAAACTACAAAGAAAATTTGTTGCCAGACAATTTTCACAGCTCTAATTACGGTGTTCCTTTTGTAACTCTATAATTAAGAGTGAACTACAATTTTACTTCCTACTCTCAGCTGTAAAAAAGTAAAATAAAATAAAAATTAAAAAGTTAAAAAAAGACCTGTTCTGAATTTAACATAGTATTTATGGCCTTAGTTTTCAACCTGTTTGCCACTAAAATTTTGTTGAAATAAAATTTAACTCATCATATATAATTCTAACTTCTAATAGATGTCAGTCTTTTAAAATGTATGTCTACTTCAAAATGTCAGCTTCTGGTAATGTCTATGTGTTTTCTAGATTTCTATGTAATTATGTTCAGTAGTTTATCTCCAACAATAATCAATGTGCCTACCCCTAAACTACTTAATTTTTCTGTTTTCGTTCTCTTTTTCAAACGTGCGTGAATGTTCCTTTACTTTATAGTATTTCATATTTATAATTCAGATTAAATGCAATTATTTAAAAATTCTATGATGCTTCAAATATTTCTCCAGCCAATATCTTGATTTATTTTACAAGTAGTTCCTAGAACTGTGGCTCTAGGTATTAAACCATAGTATAATCTATAATGCACTTTTCTTCCCACTTACTGAATTATTTTGCAAATTTTGATATAACTTCCAGAAAACAATATTCATTTGGCACAGTGATTTGGAAAACATTTAACCATGCAGCTAGATCCACTGGTTTCACATATATATATATATATATTTATACACACACACACCCTTTATGGTCCAAGCTGACATTCATATAAGACATCAGAAGGGACACACTTGTAGCCTCATTTGCAGTCCTGGGAAGTGATCGTTTAGCATCACTTCCTCTAGGGATGAAAAGCTGGAGAACTTTGCAGGCCACTGTTTAAAGATACCAATGTGAGCACACATGGCTTGCATGCACGTTAAAACAGAGAATCTGTTTTGAATAATTTCCATTAACTAGGACTCCAAAGAGTCAAACTCCTCTTACATTAAACAGACAAGGTTACTCACCGAACACATTTCCTGTGCTTTCCGTGTCTCTTCCAAACACCTGTCCTGTCTCTTCCATGTTATATCTCCGAATCTTTTCTTCCAAATTCTTGCCTAGATTCTTCTTCCAGTTTTTCTATCTTCCCTCTCTCTGTCTGTCTCCTCCTCTTCCTTCTCCTTATACCCCTGACTATTTTCTCTCTCTTTTCTGGTTCCCTTGCTTAGTTGTAAGAAAGAATCTAGGTTTCGGGGTAAAGTGGAGTGACAAAACTTTTGAGTAATACTCAAAGCCTCATCTGCCCATTCCCATGAATCTCTAAAACAAAAACTCCAAAACTATAAGAGAAGTCATGAAGTCAAGTTATAGCAGGTTATTTACTTATTTTAACTGGGATGCAGGGGTTGAAACAGGGAGAAAACAGCTAAGAAAAGGGTATAAGGTGGCAAAGACAAACTTGTCCTATGTCCAAATCTTGTCTTTCCAGGACAACTCTGGCTTCTGCCTGGGTTTTTTTCTATTGTCCCTCTCTTATTCTCTGTATCTCTCTAATTTGAGCTGATCAAGAAACAGAAAGTGGAGCAGGGGAGAGGGAAGATCACTGAATTTCAATGTTAGAAATTATAGCCTGGTTTAATAGTCAAAAAATTGAAAAGTAAACGATCCTTCTTGGCTCTAGAGAGAAATCACTGAGAGAGGATGACACAGTTGGCTTTCCTGAGAAGCAGACACTGAGTCAGAGATTAGCAGGCAGGAGGTTCATGAGGAGCATTCTGGGGAGCATCACCTACAGAAGGGAAGGAGAGGGAAGGGAAAAGGACAGCCAGAAGGAGAAGCTGTAATGTGATGGGTTCTCAAGGGAAGCCTTTGTCCTTGGGAACACCCTGAAGTGTTTTGGTACTTACCATGTGCCAGGCATGTTCTGAGCATTTTACAGTTTATTAAATCAGTTAATCCTCACAGAAACCCTGGGAGGTAGATGTTATCTTTATCCCCATTTTCACCAATAAGAAAACTGATTTACAAAGAGGTTAAGTAACTCGTCCGAGATCAAACAGCTGGCACAGGAAGAAACAGGGATTTGGTTCTCTGGTCCCTCTTCTTAAACAAGAGATGGTTAGCCCTATAGGGTCATCTAGCCACAATTTTCTGCTTAGAATCAATGTAAATATTCAATGAAAATCACTCAAGAAGACAATTATCTGCCCCAATGTTAAAAGATCTTTTGAGAAGTGGACTTTACATTCTTGTAATTCTTAATTTTGTCTCTAATAAAACCGGAGGCATTTCCATAAACGTGAGTTCTAACGGGAATGTTTACATCAGTTATCATGTATGCATTTTACACATAATATAAAAATAGGACTCTGATGGCCAGGATGGCTTGGAGAAACACGTGAAGCATAAAAGTGAAAACAAACAACAGAACAAAAGAAAACAAAACCCAAACCTTTTTTAGCAAACCAGCCTATCCAAATAAGAAGAAAGATCTGAGGTCATCTGAAATCTTAAAAAGCAGTACCTCTTGATGCCAAATGATTTTGATCAAAATACTTGCCCTAACAAGAACATTTTGGCATCTCTAAATATGTGGATTTATCACCATTCCTTCTAGCCACTCTTATTATTCTGTTTACTGTGATTTATTGTGTTTATCTGTTTGCTGCTAGAAATAAACTGCTTTGTCCTTGCCTTTACTTTTTTATCACTTAAAAAATTTATTTTGATTGATTTCTGATTTTATTCTGCATCGTGATGAAGATGAAGGTACAGTAGTGAAGCTGGAGTTGGTGACCAGAAGCAGTTTGCCCCGGCTCCTCCGCTCATCAGCCACGGGTCTTACTTCTCCCTCTAGGTATCAGTTTCCTCTTCTGCTAATGCCTTGCAGGTTTTTTACTGATCTAATAATCTATGAACTTTTTTCCCCTATTGAGACGATAAAAAGTAAATGAATGTGTGTATGTCTCTGAAAATAGGTTGCTTTTCCTACTGCATCCCTTAGTGTTTGCCTCTCCGTGGTAAAAGAGATGAACGATGTTTAAATAAAGAGCTCCAACTTCCCAAATGAGTGTTTCATCTTTGCTCTAGGCTGGTATCTTATGTGTATTCTGTATCATTTGAAATATTATCCATCATGTCCACTTTGTCTTCTATTTAACTTGTATCAACTAAGATTTCATTTTCACATATTAGAGAGGCTGAGCCATTCCCATCTCTGGAAAATACTGAGTAAATTTCCAAAACTCAACACCATTACCTCAAATTACACAAAAGGAAAACTTCAGGTAAAATCCTCTTTACTTGATTATCAGTTTGCTTCTGCCCTGTGAATGCTGACTTATCACTGTTCCTCACGGGGAAAGTATTGGAATAACTGCTGGCAAAATTTTACCCCTACATAGAAAACTTATTTATATAAAGAGGTATCAACTGTGATAGTAAAAACACTTCTCTTTACAACACACTGTTTTAATATTTTCATTCATTCAATCATTCAGCAAATATTTACTGAGCATCAAATTTCCCCTAGGCTAGGATTATAGCACAAAACAAAATAGACAAAGACACATTCTTTGTGGGTTTATACTATAATAGAAGGAGTAAAAATAATAATAAAAGTATTTCTCAGATGGTGATGAACATCATGAAGATGAGTAAAACTGAGTAAGAGAATAAGGAAAGTGGGGAGAGTGAGGGCTCAATTTTTAAAGAGCTGAAGAAAGAAGACTCTGTCTGGTAAGTTGCTATTTGGCCAGATTGCTGAAGGAAATGAAGGAGCAAGTAAGGCAGAGATAACAGAACATATAAAGACCCTGAGATAGGAGCATTTTCCATGTGTCCCACAAACAGCACGCCGGTGTGGCTGTAAGCAGCATGGTGCAAGTGGGAAGTGACAGGAGAAGAAATAAGAGTAGTCAGGCAGCAAGATATGTGGTTTTCAGTCCCTGAAATAGTTTGGCTTTTGCTTTGCATGGAAGGGGCTGCCAGGAAAGTAATTTGAGCTTTTAAATTACAAATTATATCAACAACTGAAATTAACCAATCGTCCTTAGCATTTCTACATGTCTGTGTACAGGTATCCTTTAAACCCATTTTATCCACATGTTCAGTATGTTTTAAAAGTGCCACTGTGGTTGCTGGGTGGAGAAAAGACCATAATATACACGTATCAGTATAGAAAGGAGATTCAGATGACATCTGAGAAATAAAAGGAATATAAGGGATAGTTTCAGGCAACCTTCTACCTTTGAACACAGAACACACAGAATGTTCATAAATATTTTGAAAATCTAATTACATAAATAATTTACTTTAGGTAAGTACACAGCCTGATGATTCTGAAATTCAATAATCTATTTTTAGAGAAGTTTTGGGTTTACAAAAAATTAAGAGGAAGGCACAAAGATTTCCCACACATGCAAAGCTTCCCTTATTATCAACTTCATTGACCAACATGATACATTTTTTACCCAGGATGAATCTATATTGACACATCATAATGACCCAAAGGCCATAGTTTACCTTAAGGCTCACTCTTGGTGTTGAACATTCTATGGGTTTAGATGGTGACATATATATCATTATGATATTACACAGAGCACTTTCACTGCCCTAAAATTCTGTGTGCTCCGCTATTCATCTCTTCACCACCTCTCCTGGGAACCCCTGATCTTTTTATTGTTTTGCCTTTTCCAGAATGTCATACAGCTAGACTCATGTAGTCTTTTATATCTTTTTCAGATTGACTTCTGTCACTTAGTAATAAACACTCAAAATTCCTCCATGTCTTTGCATGGTTTGGTAGCATATTTCTAACACTGAATAATAAATATTCCATTGTCTGGATATACCAAGGTATATTAATCCATTCACCTATTGAAGGATATCCTGGTTGTTTTCAAGTTCTGGAAATTATGAATAAAGATGCCACAAACACCCATGTGCAGGTTTATGGGTAGACATAAGTTTTCAACTCATTTCAATAAATATCAAAGAATCAGTTTGCTGAATCATCTGGTAAGAAAATGTTCAATTTTGTAAGAAACTGCCAAACTATCTTCCAAAGGGGTTGAAGCATTTTGCATTCCCACCAACAATGAATGAGAGTTTCTGTTGTTTCACATCCCTTCCAGCCTTTCCTTTTTTTAGCATTCCATGATTCAGTTATTCTAATAGGCATGTAGTGGTGTCTTGTTGTTGTTTTAGTTTGCAATTCCCGGATGACATATGATGTGAAGCATCTTTTCATATGCTTATTTGCTATATGTATATCTTCTTTGGTGCAGTGTCTCTTAAAGTCTTTAGCCCATTTTTCCATCAGGTTGGTTGTTTTCTTATTACTGAGTTTTAAGAGTTCTTTGTGTATTTTGGATAACCATCCTTTATCAGACATCTTTTATGAATATTTTTCCCAGTCTATGGCTTGTCTTCTCATTTTCTTGACACTGTATTTGGTAAAGCAGAAGTTTTTAATTTTAATAAAGTCCAGCTTATCAGCTTATTTTTTTTTCATGGATCATGTCTTTGATGTTGTATCTAAAAAGGCATCACCATACTCAGGATTGTCTAGGGTTTCTCCTATGTTATCGTCTAAGTGTTTATAGTTTTGAATTTTGCATTTAAGTCTTTGATCCATTTTGAGATAATTTTTTGCAGGTGGATATCCAGTTGTTCCAGTATATTAATGTATTTTAATGGTGTTTCTTTAGTCATGGTTTCAACTAAGATCTGTTAACTTAATTAGCAATACTTTAGGTAAGCTAACATGTATTGTCATTTTTAATAGAAGGATAGTAATTTGGTACAGATTATATGAATTAAAACATATTTATGGCCTATATGTGTGTGTATGTATATATATACACATACATAAATATATTTTTATCTATTATATATGTACATATATACACATTGGTATACACAGATACATTGTTTAAAAATATTTAAATACACTTCTGTGTATATACCAAGTCCCTACTGAAAGATTTTTAGAATGTTTTAAAACTTTGCTTATTTCTCCACATAGTCATTTTTCTTCTTAAAATACCTCACACAGAGCTCTAAATACAGTGTAGGCTCAATTAAGGTAAATGATTAGCATATAATCACATGCTTCTGAATATCTGGATGACACATTCATTCTCAGCATTGTTCAAATGGGAAATATCTTATTGAATATTTTACCTACAAATAATTCATATGTCACTCAGAATGTTTTTAACCTACCCTCAGATTTCTTTCTTTCACAATTAATAATAGAATCTAAGTCAAAAGGAGGATGGCAAATTTTCTACCTATCAATCATATCCCAAGTTTCCCGCCTCATAGTGTGCTTACTAAATGAGATTATATACATGAAAGCACTTTGAAAAGAGCTAAACAAATGCTAATTATCATTTTCAGAATTTTCTGCTAAATTTCAGCTTTGCTACTTAACTAGATACATGACTCTGATCTGGAAACTCTTTTTCAAACTTTTCATATGTCCGGGTTTGTCTCGTTCCTTCATGTTTCATCTTTATTGCCACCTCCTCAAGAGTGGGTTTCCATGATTCTTCAAGATCAGTTAGTTCCCTCTTATTATTCTCTCTCCTAGAACCTTATCCTTTTCTTCACATCCCTTATCACAGTTTGAAGGTACATATTTTTTCAGTTTGCTTATGGACTATCATGTTCACAAGTCTGGGAACCACATCAATTTTCTCACCACTGTATCCCTGGTACGAATCACAAAACCTGGCTCAGAACATTTGTCATTAACCATTGTTATAATGAGACTATTTATGTCAGAATGATTCGCAAACTTACAGAAATAGACACATTTAAGGTGCGATGAATATTCTGAGGAATTAAGTTTAAGATATTAGTTATCTTCACCCTGTTCTCCACTAACCACGCTCATGATGAAGCACAAAATATACACAGGACCTGGATAAATAAATGAATGAGTTTTGTCATTCTGTTCTTTGGCTTAAAATTCCAGTGTGCAGTCATGGGAGAATACCAGGATCATGTATAGCATACCTTTCCTAAGATGAGGAGTAGGGAGATGAAAGAGAGACAAGACATGGAATCAAAGACCAGTAGCCACCACTGCTTGTCTTCCTTGAGCTCTCATGACTCAGAGAGGAAAAAAATGCCCAGAATACAAATGCCAGCTAATCTGAGCTATTTATACACAAATGAAACTCATTCTGGTTTCTAATAATCTCACCTAGTTTGGAAATGGCTTATAATACTCTTATGCAGATATGAATAACATTCATGCTTCCATTCTGATCTTGTCTGGATCATCCTACTTGGTGGACTGCTTTGGACACATTTCTGTATTTTACACAAGTACATTGAAAAAAAAAGGGAAAAATTCAGTATCTGTGTATAATGCTCAAGGCTTTGGCTTTGTTACTGAGTGTCCATCAAAAATACATCACATAGTATTGTTTTTCCCATTAACTATCATACAGTTTGATACTAATGCTGGAAGTTCAGGAACCTCAACTCTCCTCCACTTCTGCAAATTAGCTGCTGCTGCTCTCTGCTAGCACCCGAACTGGATTTTTCTCTATTTTACATTATGTAGCAGCAGGAAAAGGGGAAATATGACAAATTATATAAACTCCTCTGGTTTTTGGAGGCCAGGGGACAACTTTTGGGTTCAGGACTATAACGTTATTAAAGACTGCCCCCTTTTAGGGTAACTTCCTCTGTTATGATCACATGTCCGATTCACTATCCCTAGAGGAACACACAGGAAGTTGTGTTTAAATTCTTATTCCTATTTATATGTTGGCAGATGTAGATATTTAAGTCAAAATTAAATGCATAATTTCAGGCAAGGAAACATAACTGAATCCAAGAAAAGGAGATATCATCTGTGGTTTGTATGAACAGGCAATGCTTGGTAGAAATGGTGAATGGTGCTACTGGGTTTTGCCTGAGTCACTGCTCCCTGGGCTCCAGTCTGGTGACTCAAAGGGGGAGCCAGCACAACCGAGGGGCTCAGAGTGGCCGCTCCCACCACTTACAGACCACTGTCCTTCATGTCTGATATTTAGTCCCTGGGAACTGTTGTCTCATGCAGTTTGTCCGTTTCTGTGTTCTTTCACATTGGTGGGGGCAGGGGTAAATTATGCGCATTTAGTTTATTTTAGTCAAAAGCTTGATTCACTTTTGCAGTTTGAGGGTTTCTATATCTCAAGATATTTAAGAAGTTGCAAGGATATTCAATTTTTTAAAAAAATTCTTGCTAATCTAATAAACATATTGATAGGAATCTTCTATTTGTGCAAGAGTTACAAACTTCTTGTAGAGGAATATTCATGTAACACCTTTAAACCATGCCCCCTCTACTTACTGTGTCCAGGTGTCCTTGTTACCATGAAAAAATGGGATGTATCAGCTAAGAAAAGATCACTAACAACCAAGAGATAGCTCCCCGAGATGGCATTTAACTTGAACTCATTACTGCCTAAGATGAGCCCCTTTACTTTTGCAACTCAGAAAATGAGTCATATCAAAGGCCTGAACATAGGATACTCAAGATTCTTAGCTTAAGCTGAAGAACTATAGCATATTATACAACAACAAAAAAAGAAACAAAAACACGAAAAGTTAAAAATATATATTGAACACCTACTATATACCAGGCACTGTTTTAGAGATTGACGCTGACATATAAAAATAAAATTCCCATTTATGAATTTACAGAGTAACGTAATTCTTACATTGACCAGCCATTCTGTTTTGACATGTTTTCTTTTCATATGCAAGCAATATGTAAAGTCAGCATGCCTAATGACTAAAAATTTATACGTAGAAAATTAAAAACTCAGTTCATTGGAAGTGCACTAACCATGGTAATGTCCACTGTGAACAACATATTTCCAAACAGGATTAGTGCAGAATATGAATTTGAGTTTATAAAGACAGATTCAAATGCCACCTTGAGTTGTTAACCTCTCCATTATATCTTAAACACGATTCAATTTCAAAACCACTTCTTTCTATATTAGATTGAGCTGCATTTGCTTTATCATTGCCTCTACCATGGGCTTTGAAATAATATTACATTCTAGCTACCAAAATGACTCCTTCAGCATACTTATGAATGTTTTACAAACCATTTAAGTGATCTCAATATTCTTGTATTTGGATATTTCTTGAATACAATATTCTTGGGTACTAAATGAGGCTTCAGAGAATTTTGTGTCCACAAGTTCCCTTTATACCACTCAGAACTCTCTAGTATTTTTGTAGTAACAAGGCACCAGTAACTAAGATTAAGTGGATTGTTTTGCTTGAGGTATCTATCTCTGTGTTTCTTGGAGAAAGATGTTCTTATCCATTTTTTTTAAACTAATGTCCATTCAGACTGTTATGCTATAAAAAGATGACTTGCACACTCTGAAACTGGTTTTTAAAAGCTTAAACATTTACTTGATGAGGGGAAAAAAAAGACAATGCATAATGTTTGGAAGAATTGAGTTTATGTTTCAGATAGTTTGCTGATTGTTGAAATTTTTATAATTAGTTGCCCCTGTCATTGTGATGTTTTTGTGTGGCTATTCTTAGATATTATTTCTTTCTATATTATTTATATATTTTATTCAATAAAATTGAGTTTCCATACTTACATAAGCAATAATAGCACAATAATTTATACTAATTTAACTGCATTAACATTTGTTCTTTTAAATTGAAATTCTTATAAGGCTCTCTGATAAATTTAGAAATATAGTGTAAAATATACATATTATGTTTGACTTGACTATGCTTTCATCTACTACTTGTTTTTTATGTTGTTATTTTAAAAACTTGAGTTTTATAATTTTTATCATTTTAATCACTTATTTAAGGTAACATAAGAGAAGCCATAATGTTCTTTACAAGAGGTAAGCAAACTAGTCCTTAGAGACTGGGTTCTTTGCATCAAGCTGAATTTTGGTACAAACAGAACTAGATGACTTACTGTCAGTAAAAATACAGCGGATCATTTTTTAAATGTTGTGCTTCCCCTAGCACCAGGAACTGACCACTACATTTCTCCAAGGCATTGAAGATTGCCCAGTTCCACTGTGAGAGCTCGTCTGGACATCCAGGGCAGCAATTTTTTTCTTTAAACATATTTTTAAAATAACAGATGATTTTGAGAGAATTGAAAAAGTAATATAAGCTTCAAGACAAGCTTTTAGCTTTGCTTGTGGGCTGGCCCTAAGGAGACATTAACAGTATACAGAGGCAATTCAAGAGTATAGTATGAAGAACAGTATAAGGGGAATGCTCACCCGCTAAGAGTCTGGTGTCATTGGAGTGAACAGGGAAGTAGTGTCTCACAAGCATCCATGATGAAACATCTCATACCTATCCTTGAAAAGCCTGTAAGGTAAAAGGAAAAAGAATACTCACTGAAATTTAGAACTGATACTAAGTACTAGGTTTTTCCACTAAGTACAAAATATCAGATTCAGTTAAGAAAAACAAGTTATCCAACAGATATGACAAGGAAGGGCTGGCTATTCTTTGATGCTAAGGATTATAACTCTTAGGTGATCAGAGCATTGATTTCCAGATTCCAAACCCAAGTCAGTATTTCTGTGTATAGGATGATTAAATTATTCTAATACCTGAGGTGGCGTGGGGTGGGGGGCCGGTGAGGGATGACAAGGCATGTATGTGTGCAAGCGTGTGTAGGTGTGTATGGAGAGGTAGCCTGATTAACTTGAAGTGCTCCAGGATTTCAGAGTGATGAAGTACCAGCTAGTAGGTACAGGTAAAGCACTTCAGAGGGACAGAAGGAAATTAGATGAATGCCTACTGAGACTTGAAAATTTTGCTAGGAGACCTCACATCAACCTTCCCTCTACCACTTTCAGCTATGTTTCTAGGAAGGGAATTTAAAGAGCACATGCATGGATAGATAGCGAGTAAGGCCACACACAGTCAATAAGAAATGCTGGAAGACAATGAAATATCAGTTCAAATATTTGTTCCATGTACATACAATTTTATATCCTTCCAATTAGTTTTTCTTATTTTTTAAATAAGAAATAGTTTTATTAAGACAACATAATGTAATGGGATAGAGCTCTACACCACCCACAGGACGTCCTTTCATGAGTGAGCACCAGCGTACAAGCACGTAGCTTCCCCACTAATCCTCATTACCAGCACCTACTTAGTCTGCTCTGAAAGACTGGTAAGTCTTTCTACATGCTGAACACTCTCTTCACTTTATTCCAGAAGCTTTTCTAAATGGACCTCCCTTTTCTGGCAGGAGGGTCATTTCAGCTGAAAACCTACAAGTGGGTTCTTTTGCTTATCTGACAGTCAGTACCAACATGCAGGTCTCACATTTGCCCAACAGCCATGACAGAAGACTCACTGACCGGCCAGGGACAGACCAACCCCACATCTGTCTGACAGAGCATCCCTGGAAAAGCTCTGCACTCAAGACAAACCCCTCTACCACCTGCAGAGGGGGACTGTCCTGGATAGGGAAGAGGCTAAAAGAAATCGAACCTGAACTCATCAGGAGTGTCTAGGATGTCCTCGGCTCCCCTCGCTGGACGAGGCCTACAGACCTTCCAGCTCTTCCGTCTGGTGGCCTCACCTGGGCTGAGCGGTCTGCGGTCCTGAGAGCCTGCGGGGCCTTGCACCTCTCAGCTTCCACCTGAGCCCTGAGGTCTCTGAACAAGGAGAGCATCAGGTTGCCTCTTCCGGGGTAGGGGGGTTCTCCCGCTGCGCAGGGCTCGGAGTGCCCCAAGAGCTTGCTCTTTCTGCTTAGGGTTGGGGCTCCGCGCCTTCAGCCCCAACTCCGGCTGCTCCGCCTAGGCCTCAGCGCTGACGGGGCTTCCCCTGGGGCCGGCTCCTCTGACGCCTTCCCGCCTCCATTCGCCACCGAGGCCACATTTCGGTGTTTCTTCTTCTTCTTACGCCTCTTGGCCCTGGAGGCGGCGTCACTGCCCGTGGGCTGCCTGTGGGCTGCCCGGGGCCTGGAGGGTCCGACGTCTCCCGGGCAGGATGTCCCGAAGCTGCCCTGCGCCGCCGCAGCCGCCGCCCGAGCCCGCGGACGGCTTCGAGTCCGACGCCGAATTCGCTCCCCCGGAAACACGTCTCCCAACTAGTTTTTCTTGTGTGGAAATAATACTTGGACATTCGCAGAAATGCAAGGATTTAGAGAATATATCTTAACTAAGAGAAGAACATGTATCTCTCAGGGTGAGGAGAGAGGAAACTCAGGATTTTCATTTCATCAAAGCAAAAGAACTCTCAAACAAGTTAAAAATGCAAACCACGATTACTAAAAGTTGTTAAATATGTCTTTTGCAGTAAATTCATAAATATGGTTAAATGGAAAACAAAGGTAAACAATTATATGTGAAGAAAAGATACGTAATAGAAATAGCTGTGATTTGGTTACAAAAGTTTGAAATATCAACTCTCAAGGTACATTAACAAATACTTGGCAGAAAGGTAAACAATACCAAACATTGTATCTTACACACCTTCAGAATCACAGTGGAGATAAATGGCAGGTAGAATAAGTGATGGTTAAAAAAGAAGGAGAAAGTGTTGCAGCAAAGTGTGTTACAGCTCAGTGTTACAGTTCAGTTGTGACAGCAACCTGAATCTGGGCGAGAGACAAAGCAGCACTCGGAGGGTTGGTGAACTCAGGTTTATTATGCCAGTGGGCCCAGAGGGGTTAACAATAGAGCTCTGGACCCCATCTTAGGTTTATACAGTCTTTTATGGGCTGCCAGTCTACACTTAGCAACATCATATGCAAATAAGGCATAACAAAAGTTGACTAATTAGGAACAGGCTTTGTAGAAATGGACCAATCAGGAGTTAGCTCAGGGAACCAATAGAATCTTAGGGGTAAATTCCACTTTCCTAGAAGTAAGCTGTTTCAGAGGCAAAAAGCGAGATAATGCCGCTGGGCCAGGGAACTGGATGGTGATGGTGGGAGAGTATTGGCCCTGTCTAGGGGTCATTCTGGTCTTTTTCATGGTGCTTCCCACCTCAAAAGAATATATCTAAAAGTGAGAAAGAGAAAAGTTCCAGTAACCTATCCTTCCTCCTCAAATTCATGGGAAATTACACAGTAAGTATATTTTTAAAGTAAAATCAGGAGGAGTGCATAATACCACTATCAAAATAAGAGGGTTGAGGATATTCTAGATGGCTCACAGCAGATGACTGTAGACTGAGAGCAAAATCTACTCAAAAGAACAGAACATACTACCCTAAACAGAAACTAGGAGCCAGAGGCATTTAAATAAAAGAAGAAGAAAGAAAATAAAAGAAGGAAAGCAAACATGAACGATAACAAAACACATTTCCGTCCTAACAGATCCCTCAAGAGAACCAGGAATAGAGGAAATGAAGGCCAGCAAACAGGAGATGTGGTAAAAATAAAATTAATTGAATATAACCATCTCTGCTCTGGGAGCAGCAGACTGAAGAACAGGGATCCAGGTAAAGGAGTTAGCACTGCTCTCTGAGGTGGGAGTTCTGACAGGATGCTCCCAGAGTAAGCATGGAAGCCAGCTCCTGAGACTCAGAGTAGCGCCCATGACAAGTCATCCAATGTACTCTGCCTCACATCCAAACCCTCTCTCAAATAATCACCTGAGAGCTTTGCTATAATCAAAAGCTATGGCAGATAAAGAGCATGACTCCTTAGAACCTAAGAAAGAGACTCCATTTTCCAAAAGTTTATGACTTACTTCCCTCTCCACATGTACAAAGGCAATCACTTGTCTTTTGAGAAACGTTGCAACCAAATCAAAGAGACTAATCAATAATGACAAATTGAAAAACTAAGTCCACAGGAACAGAATTAGTATAGGAAAGAGAAGGCTATGATAAAATTAGTAAAATGGATCTTTCCAGAGTGATCCAAGAAAAATAATCACAATCTGAAATTAAAGTCAGATCCTAAAATCCAAGCAGAGCAAAATAAAACAACAACAACAAAAAAACTCTTCAGCACAATCAAACCATTAGTTGTTTTTTTAAGATATTAGATCTCCAGCTGATACCTTACACAACCACCACAGCAGACAGAACGTCGATCCATTTTTTTTTTTAAAGTAAACTGCATAAGTAATGGAGAACATTCAGTTAAAGGTTTTTGTTTCATGATTATGTTGCATGAGATGTTGTTTTATGAAATGTCTGGAGCATCCAAAATCCAAATCCAGAGGTTTAGATGTGTCCACCATCAACCCTCACTGCACAAAGGTAGTGACCCTCTAGTGGAGAAAGCTATTCAGTTTCTGCTGTTAAATCCACAGTCATCTTTATTTGTTGGGGTTTCTCCCTCCTCCATGTCCTGAGGTTTCTCATAATCAGTTATTGTAAGGGGAATGAGGGAGGATGGAAGATGGCCATTCCCACTGGGCCATTTTACAAATGAGGTATCTCCCTGATTAAGTCCACAAAATGTGCTGCTAATGATCTTTGGAAAGAAATTAGGTTTTGCTAAATTCTCAGGGGTCATTTCTTTGGAATTTTTGAATGAGAATTTGGGATTGACAATCACAGAGGAAAAATAACTTGGCATAAAAAGGTTCTAAAATTCCTCTAGCCAAATTATGTTAGGTCTCTTGGGCATGCAATTTAAAGATGAAAATAACTACTCTAACTAAGCTAACTTCAACTTCTAAGAGGGCTAAATGAGGACACTTTGTGTTTGGACTGAACTGGTCCTGTCCCTCCTACTCACCATGTGCATTGTCTTCCTTGCATACCTGATTTTTTGAAGAAAAAAAAATGACTCTAAGGAGAAATAGCTAGAGAAGAATAAAACCTTTGTCACTGATAGTTCATGTACTCTGAATAAATATTTCTGTATTTTTAAAATATCCATGTGACATGAGTTTGTAATGAAAAATCTTTAGAAACTAAAAAGTGCATAGAAGTATCCATCTGTTTAATGATTGCTTGTATTATTTTTGGTTAAGTAATATATATACTTATTCATATTCATGTTCCTCTGGTGATGTCTTCATAAAAATTTTAGACTTCTGTGTATAGATACTTAATCATTAAACCTAGATTGATGTATTTCTTAAAGGTAGGAATAAAAGAATATATGTTTTAATTTTTATTATTTAGGGAGGTTTTAATTACTTCCTCCTTTAAAAATTTACCATTTAGAATGTTTCTATTTTATTTTTTTAACTGTTCTAAATCTTAGTTTAAAAATATAATAATAATTTTGCATTTTCTAAATATGGCTTTCAGCATCTCTAAGATCTTTTTACTGAACCAGAGAAAAAGACAATTCTATGGTTTTGTAGATGGGTATATACAGGGTTGGGAAGGCCCTCTATGAGGCTTCAAAGGGATTATTATTCAGAACTCACACTTGTTAGTTATTGTTATTCTTATGAGTTGCATGCTGCCCCAGAGAGACGAGAAAACAGATTTAGAATGGAAAAGAATTCCAAGTGATAGGACGTGGTAGAACATATAAAGCAGAAAGGAGAACATGTTTAGCCATTAGGCTTGCTGCAAAAAAGAAATGCAAAACAAAACAAAACAAAATGACAGGAGAGAGAAGTAATCTAACAGTAGACAATCTCCTGGCATATCCCCATAGGTCACCGATAAAGAGCAGGGAGTGAGGATGTCAGTTTGGATATATGAGTCGTTTTTAGCATACTTTACTTTTTTTCTAGGTGCAAAAGCAGAGAGGCAAAGAGAGCAT
Source organism: Camelus ferus (assembly GCF_009834535.1). Classification (NCBI taxonomy): domain Eukaryota; kingdom Metazoa; phylum Chordata; class Mammalia; order Artiodactyla; family Camelidae; genus Camelus; species Camelus ferus. The sequence continues at coordinate 32,738,445 of NC_045700.1, read as the reverse complement.
CTGTCTTTTAAAGCTGCCGGTTAATAAGAGCTTGGTGATGGCAGGCAGATCCAGGAAAGATGATGACAGAGGTCTCCCCATCGCTTTGTTTGTTGGCACCTTGCAGTTCCACTCTTAGGAACATTTTGTTCCTATGGCTAAAGGAAAAGCTAATCACTATTCCCCTATCCCCCCAAAAAAGAATTAACATTTTAAGCCTCATCAAAAATATAAACCCTAGTGTGAAAGAATTTATCCAGTGCCTTCTTGAAAGAAATTTTTGGCAGACTGAGGATGGAGAAAATAAGAAAGGAGTATAATACAGAGAGTCTGGAGGGGTTGGAGTTGGAGGGCAGCCAGTGTGACTGGGGAGAAAGTCAGGGAAAATCCAAATTTGGATGCCAAAGATAAACTTGGCTTATACCTAATTTTGCCTAAAGTGACAAAAAAAATCTGTCCTGAGCACATGCAACATCTGATCACCTTGAGACGAGAAACTGCCTTAAAAAGGCACATGGATTTATGCATTAAACAGTGTTAGAAAAGCATTTCTATCATTCTACACTTGTTTATTTCTCTTTATCCTAGAAAACCATGGGATCCTTAATTCAACTGTCACTAGGCTCTGTTTGAAAAAAATGCATATTATATAGCATGCTTCCGGGGTTACAATTTAATTACAAAAATTCTCTGACCTTGACTCTCTGTAGAGATTTGGAGATTCCACCATTATTGTAAGTTCAAAAAATTTACTCTCCTACTCAGAGAGACATAATGCACCGGCAGCAATTCATTCCCAACCCAGAAGGGCGAAAGAGCTATGGAAAACATCCTCCAAGTCAACTGGACCCAATGACTAGGCTATCCACTGTTCCAATGGTTTTACCAATCTCTAATTGAGTCTTTGAGTTTTGCAGATTAAAATCTAGTTAATTCTTGACCCCTACAGTGTAATAGATTCTGGCAGCCTATAGAAGGTCTCTGGAATAAATTACTGCCATGTTCATTGTCCCACCAACCTTATATAATTCTGTCAAATCACCTGCTGGATTCTAATTTTCTATTATTCAATTTTTCTCACTACTTCAGTGAAATATCTGACCTCAGTCCAACTGTTTTGCAATTCCATCAAAAAGAGCTTGAACCTGCAATAAATCACTGGAGATCAGCAGGGGAAGAAAAGACCTGCAGCCTTGAACCAAGACTACTTTAGACGTATGCTCAGCAATGCCATAGAATAACACAGGAGAATAAAAGGAATGAATCCTAGACCTAAGAAGTTTTTAGTTCTAAGATCCCTTATGAATTCTTACGAGTGCATGCCTGTTTCCTCATGCAATAAGACTTAGACACCAAGTAGGATATAAACTATAGCAACCACCCTGTATCTTTAACCTGCCTCTGTTCCTATACACTAGGTTTTTGGTTTGGGGAATGACCATCAATCTAGTTGCCCAATCTTCAAATATAGGAATTATCTCTAATTTCTTAGTTTCTTTCCATTTCCATATCCATTCAGATATCATTTTGTCAATTCTGACTCCTACGTATCTCTAAAATCCATCTCTTTTCTATTTTTACTTCCACTTCATTAGTTTGTGTTCACCTCATCTCTTACTTAGATTATTACAATAGCTTTATAGCTGGACACCCCCATCCAAGTCTCATTCCATGCCTATATAACCTTCAGGTACCATGTTTTTTTCAAAGAAGGAAGTTAATTGTAACAATCTCCTATTTTAAATGAGCCACAAAGAAACAATTTTAAATATACCAAGCAAACCTAGTCTTTTCAGGATCTGGCTTGTACCTATTTCCTATAAACATCCTTACATATTCCCATATATGCCTTAACATCCCACGTTTCACTGAGTGAGTCATGTTCTCTTTTGCTGGCTCTTCTGCCTGGAATATTTTTCTTCCTTTTGTCAACTTAGCAAACATTTACTCATTCTTACAGATTCATTTCAGGTATCACTTCTTCCTGAACCCTTTTCCTCAGTCAGGGAAAAATGACCCCACCTCTAGACTTCCCAAGAATCACAAATATGATTCTATTAAATAGTTGTTACATATTGTACTACCCCCACCCCCTTAGCCCTTATCCATGGTTTTGATTTTCTCAGTTTCATTTACCCACAGTCAGCCTAGGTCTGAAAATATGAAATGGAAGATTCCAGAAATAAACAATGAATCAGTTTTAAATTGCCTGCCATTCTGAGTAATGTGATGAAATCTTGCACCATCTGACTCCATCTCACCTGGGATCCCCACCCATCAACACTGTCAGCTCCTGACATCCAACCACTGACATTATCATGGCTCAATGAGCCAGGATTACCTAAACAAGATGTTCCTCCTTATGACGTATTGTCAGAAGGTCAAAACAGTTTAATGCTCTATCACAATGCCTATGTCATTCATCTCACTCCATCTTACCACACAGGCATTTTTACCATCTTCTATTAATCACAAGTGTGAATACAGCACAATAAGGTATTTAGAAAGAGAGAGACCACATTCACATAACTTACATTACAGAATATTGTTATAATTCTATTTTATTATTAGTTATTGTTATTAATCTCCTAGTGTGCCTAATTTATAAATTAAGCTTTATTATGGGTAGGTATATACAGAAAAAAATAGTAAATTTAAGGTGTGGTATTGTCTGTGGTTTCAGGCATCTGCTGGGGGTCTTGGAAAGTATCCCACGTGGAACAGGAGGGACTACTGTACTAAAATTATTCACATGTGAACATCTCTCCACCAGATTCGAGCTATACGAATTTAGGGACTATATCTTACTGCTCTTAGATTTTAACACCCTGCTTCATGGATAGTAAGAATGCCATTACTATTTGTTAACAATAATGTCTGGGTTCTGTGCAAACTTAAGGTATTTTTACAGATACAGCCAGCCTTCTTATCCTTGGGTTCCACATCACCAGATTCAACCAACCGCTGATCAAAAATATTTGAAAAGTAAAATTCCAGAAAGTTCCAAAGAACATAATTTGAATTTGCCACATAATGGCAACTATTTACATAGCATTTACATTTTATTTACAATGATTTACATAGCATTTATATCGTATTCAGTATTATAAATAATCTTAAGATGATTTAAATGATATGGAAGGATGTGCATAGGTTATATGCAAATACTATGCTATTTTATAGAAGGGATTTAAGCATCTGTGGATTTCAGTATCTGCGGGGGTCCTGGAAAAAATCCCCCACAGACACCAAGCGACAACTCTATATTATGGCTTTTAAAGCTACATTCTCTTCTCTTTATCATATATGTTGCTTCAAATACTTTTTGGATCGCTCTTATGAACCCCTAAATTTTAATTTCTTATTTTTATAAGCTTCTTAAGGATGACAGTCCCTTAAGGTGAACTGTTTTGTTTACACAAACCCCACTGTAGCATCAGATTTTTGTTGACTCTCAGAAGATGCTTGCTGAGGTATCTGAACAGGGCAGTGTTAATAATTAACACTTCCAACCACCCTAAATTAGAACTAGCGCAAGAGAGAGAAAGTGAACTTTAAAAAGATGTTTGCCAGAGAATCATCTGGTAAGAAGCCATTTCTGGAAAATAATCTGTGCTAATGAGAAAAAGAAGTGAAGAAAAAGTGGGATGTGGGCTTTGCTATTTTCATCTTTTTGTTTTGCTTTCAACAAGGTGTCTCTAACCCTTGCTGTGAATATTGTACATGCTGTCTGGGTCTCATATTCTGAGAAGCGCAAACAAAATCATGCCAAGCCATGGCATATGACATGCGTGGGAGGAATAACCTCAATCATTAACTTAAAGGCAATTACCTCTGGAGACTGTTCTGCTGAAAACAAAAGACACATTAATTTGCTTTACTATTTTGGACATGCAAAGCTCCAAAAGGAACACTGCAGACTGAATAAACAAGCAAAAACACTGTAAGCCATGAACACATAATTTCAATTATTAGCCATCTGTGTGCTCAGACCCTAGAAAGAAAGGATTAGAGATGCAAACTCCTGGACTGTCTCTGAATAAAAACAGAAACACTAGCCGGCACTATTATTTATTATTAATAAAACAATAAGGAAAATTTTTCAGACATAAATGCCATGAACTTCAGTAGATGGAGCATAAGAAAACTTGTCATTTATAGCTTTAGCTTCGCAAACTTTCCCCCTAATCAAAGTAAGAAAACCCAAACCCCTCAGTATCTCCCCACTCATCTGTCCCTTTACAATTTACAAATAAATAAATGAGTAGTTATTCAACCTGCTTTACTATTTCATTTTGAAGAGTTTTTGCTTTGCTGTATATATTCCCTACAAAAATGTAGATAAAACACATTAGAATCCATTCTTCTCTCCGTACATGAAAAATCTGAATAAAAGGCAAGTATCCCTTTTATCCCTTTGTCATTTCGTTTTGTGACACAAACCGTGCCATAAATCATACATTCCTAGAACAAACTGAAGCACAGCAACACCTCTGTACGCAGAAACAGCCTCATCTTTTAAAGTCAAGAAATGGAATCCTCCTAGATACGTCTTCTAGAATGCCAACACTTCCCCGTACTGTTCTAGAACTCTAAAGTAATTTGGTGAGCTTCCTCAGTGTTATGTAGGCAAAATATAAGACATTTTCGGTAATGTTTTTTCTAGGTGAAGTGATCTGTTAAGATATAACTGTTTCCATTTACAGATCTGGGGTGCTGATGGATTACTAAACTGCCTAACAAATTGCTAAAGTCAAGTTCTTCTTAGCTGTTCTTACGTTCCTCCGTGAGCAGAAGCCCAGGTTGAGGGTGTAAGGTGTGCAGCAGAGACAGCGGTTGTGTCATTTATACCCCATGCTCTGTGAGAATAAAGGACCTTCGTGCACAGAAAACCAAACTTGTAATTCTCTTATTAGGCTCATAACCTTTATCTCTGTGCCCTGCAAAGTACATTTCTTTGCCCTTAAAGACTTGGACAATCTTAACATAACTTCCTCTTTTTATTAAACTTGAAGATGATGGAAATTTCCTTTTTCAGTCATTCCTAATACCAGCACACCAATATATATATGGATACAGATAACTGGTACTTTGTGTTTGTAGACTAATTGACATAGTGGTCTTGCAAGGTATATATTATATATTATATATTATTCCCGATTTACATTTGTTCAGATGAGACAACCACCGCTCTAAATAATTATATAACTTGGCAGACATCACCAGGCCCAGAAGTGGTCATCACAAGACTTGAACAAAACCCTTCTCTTTCTATCGGACTTGCACTGTCTAATGTGATCGCCACTAGCCACATGAGACTATGGAATACCTGATGTACTGCTAGTTCGAATTGAGATGTGACAAGTGCAAAATATGCATCGGGTTTTGAAAACCTGAGATGATATAGAAGATGTAAACTATCCCATTAATGATTTGCATATTGATTGTATGTTGAAATTATATTTTTATATACTGGCTAAATATAGCATTAAAATTTATACCACCTGTTTATTTTTCCTTCTTTCTAACGTGGCTACTAGAAAAATTGGAAATTTCATGCGTGGCTCGCATTTCGCCTCATGCTATCTTTGTATTGGACAGTGCTGTATTATATAGACCATACGGACGATTTCTCAATTCATTAACTACTGGCTTTTTAAGAGAAGTAAAACACATTTTAAAAAAGCAGATTGTGATTTTAGATTCAAACTTACATATATACTCCTTTTTACATACAATAAGGCTGATCACACTGGAAAGAAATTCACTTCTCCCAAGAATGTGCTTCCCAGTTTCAACCTGGGGAGACATCACATTTTGTGCTCTATGTGGATTTCTTTTTTCTCTGAAAGGACCGTACTGTGTCCTACTATCAAGTGTCATCTGTTCTTGTGAGGATTATTCGTGCTGCACAACTCTCCACAGCTGGATGCTCTGCGTGCCCAGACAACTTCTCCAAATAATTGAAAGCGCCTGGAATTACATTCTCATCTTGGGGGAATGGCACGATCATTTAGTGGCTGTTCCCACACTTTAGTGTACATAACAGCGGTGACGGAAGCTTGTTAAAACGATAGAGTCCCAGGTTGCTACTCACACTGAGCTTTATCCAGGTAGTTTGGGTTCATTTTGTCAGACTTCCTAGGTGATTCTGATGGATACAGCCTGTAGACCACCCTTTGGGAAGCAATTCTGTAGAGAAAGGGCTGTGTGTGCATTTGAAAGCAAGAACATAAATGTCTCAATGAATGGTGTTGATGCCAATCAGCAGAATTCAGGTCTTATTTTCATGTATTGTTTATAAGACCACCTACAGATTTATGTAGACCCAACAAAGATCAGTCACGTAAGGAGATAGAAACTAATCAAATATGAAGTGACTGTGGATTCATAGGTTTCCAAGCCCTGGGTTTGTAAAGGAAAAGTCTTTTATAATTCCATAAATTTCAATTTCATCCTCTATAAAATGAAATCAAATTACTAGCATCACTATTAAGTGTGTAAAATTTGTTATTAATTATTTAAACTTTAATATACCAATGATATTTTAATTAGATGATTATCTGGTAAGTCCAGCATATAACTTTCACTCTAGCTTGAAGAAAAAAAATGCAGCCTAAGTTAGAAATCCATCAGCATTCTGATATTTATTCTCTGACTATATTCTGACTATATATAAGGACACCTTTCAAAAAATGAAATGGAATTGATATTTTGAAAATGTTTCACTTAACAGTGAAAAGCTTCCTCTCTTGAGAGAGAGAGAGAGTCGTTATATTATATTACATTATATTGGCCCTAAGATGGTCAATTACTGACTTTTTTGTCCTTTGGCATTTACTGATACCATCTGCAAAATTCGTATGAGGGTACTTCCAGATCCCAAAGCAATCTGACCTTTGCATTCTATAGTCAATTACTGAACTTTGATATTTACTGAAAAATGTCAGAGGAATACTGAGTCGGTAAAGATGTGGCATGAGTATGATGTGATATACCCGACCAATCTCTAATAATAAAAGATCAGCACATACAACAGAAAAAAGTAAAAGCTATTGCCTTTATATTAATAAAATCCACTAACCCATCTTCTTTCCTGGTTTATCCATCAGATCACAGGGAGCCAGAAAATGCTAAAGTAAATGTATTATAGCAATTCTTTTTCGAGAATCATTTCCAGGAGAACCGAGTGATCATAATGTGTAAGGCATCTTACTAAGTACACTATTACTGACTGGAAAGCTAAAGTTCCAGTCTGTGCCTAGCAACATAAAACCTGGCAAACACAAAGCCATTTGGAATATAAGCATTCATTGAACAACAGATGAATAAGTAAGTAATAAATGCGTTAATGAATAAACAAGTGAATAAATACAAATGTAGTGAAATGACTCTGTCAAAATTTTAGAGAGGACTGATTCCCTAACTATAGATGCTCTCTCATCAGTGTATATGAAGTATTTCGTCTCAGGTATCAACAACCTCTCCCTATGTAGCAGAGAGAATTCTGAAGGCCAAGTTTAATTGTCATAGACGTCACTACGTGTAAATTTATAGCAAAAGCCGAAGATATTTGTAAATTCCTGAAAAAGCTCCACATGTCAGCTATGCAAGTGGGGCCTGAGAAATGAGAACGCACTCGGAACTTCAGGTTCACAATACAAAAACAGCACTAGGCGACACAAAATTTAAAAGGACGGGATGCAAACCTTTCAGCAGGTAGTTTTTCACTACAGCCAGAAGTGTGACAATATTCAGGGCTTAAATTCACACAGTAACGTTAATTAATAGATATGCCACCGAAGTCCTGTCAAGGAGTAAGACTGATAACATCAGGGAAATAGGGAAATGAAAGAGAGGGGTCCAGTGTGTGTCGAGTGCTTCTGTGCAAGACACTTCTGTTCTGCTTATCTCAACTAATCCTGAAACCAACACTGAGAGCTAGGTATTACTCTAATTTTTCAGCAAAGGAACTTGAGTTCTGAGATCCTCAGCTACCTAACAAAGCCATATGGTAAGTAAATGATGGAGCCAAAACACCCATCTTAAGTCTGCAGTCTCCTGTGCCTTTTCTTCTGGCCATGCTAGCCCTCAAGGAAGAATATTGCTTCAGGACTAAATGAGTAATTCCTGGTGTCACTGGTCTTAGTTTAATCTCCATCCAACTCAGGGAGCCCCTGGTGCCTTCTAATGTTATGTGCCATACGGAAAGAAGAAATAATTAAAAATAGGAAAACATTCAATCCCAATAAATTCTGCATTCCTAGACAATGTAGAAAGTGGAGGTACAAGCAGGATGAGTCTATGAAATAAGCAGAGAATTTTACTGATGTAGGCAGTTTGGAACAATCTACCAGAGGAGCCAGCTACCTGCATGAACCCCCATGCAGATCACATGCGTTTCACCACAACAAATTAGAGAAGTGAGAGGGAAATAGATAATTAGCACTTTGGCCCGTTCCTATTAGGTTTTTCTCTCTAGCTTTATGCATGTTTTCATTTCACAGCAAGTCTGAGACTGCGAAAACAATCACAGAATGAAAAAGCACTCAGTGGAGGGCCCTATGTGGTTCACATTCTGCGTCACTTTTGTGCACTTGCTGTAGGTCTTTAAAGAAAGAATCTACTTTATGGAAATGAAAGAGAACTTTGAGAAAAGAATATAGGCATTTATGTTAAAGAGGAAGAAAGGCAACTGCTCTGAGAAAGCAAGCCTTAAAGGACTCCTGATATGGAGAGGTGAGAAAGGGTACGTAACTGATGGAAACTGATAGGACTCCAGGAACTGTGGGAAGCCATGTCTTTGGGAAATAGACACTGCTGTGCAGGGAATTTTGAATCTCTGTATACAGATGCCTGGAAATCCCTTACCTGCGTGCTGAATTGAACTATTCTGGAACTGATAGAAAGTGCTGTCTATTTAAGCAAATTACACTCTGAGTACATCTCCCCTCTGCAGTTATCCCGCCCCACTCCCTTTCATTCTGCAATGCACCTTGGGAACATCTCTGTTCTTGAGCTTGCCATACTTTATAGGAATCACTCATTTATATGCTCATCTTCCCCCATTTAATTATGAACTCTTGAGAGCAATGACCATGTTTTATTTATTTATTTGATCCTCAAAGCCTGGAACACAATGCCTGGCACAACCGGAACATAGTACCTTCAGCTACCAATTTACCCCCAATACCTGTGTAGATGGCCCCCACTAAAAATTACAGACTTGGTCCATGGACTAGGTCCTCAACCACATCCTTCATTTCACTTTATACTCTCATGTTTCCATGAGCACCTTGGCTCCTGTTTTGTTGTCTCTCTATTTTGTCTGTAGTCTCACATGTTCTCCCCTTACACATGACACTTCATGCCACATCTATAATGATCTTTTTCAATTATATTCCACTCAGGTTGGTACTCAGATCTTGAATTAATTTAGTTTGTTCACTTAGGAGGGCATTCCAGCTTCATCCATTCTGAAAATATACATGAATTGGCCCATGGATTGAACATCAATGACCAGGATTCACACTCATGAAAGACAGCCAGATATACTGTTCAAAAATATTGCTAGCTAAGTAAATATTTTAATTGCAGAAGGCCTGGCAAGGGCCAAAGATGATATACAGAGAGACAGAAATTAAGATTGAGCCAGTTCTGTACACCTTACATCTATAAAGAAAAAAAAAAGCTTAACCTACAACCTCAAAATAATTTTAAAATAATTTTAAAATATACTGGTCTTCCTTAATATATTAATTTCAGAGAAATTTAAAACACATACAAAAGGCAAGACAATGAAATCAGTCATTATTTTCGAAGATTCCAATGCTCAAACACAGGGAATTGTGATATGAATTAAAATCTAAATTAGTTGTAATTTGCATGGGTTCACAAATCCTCATATACAATTCCCAGAGCTGTATACAACAGCGCTTCCAATAAGGGTGTATCAAGCTGATTTGGTTTCTAGGCTGTCCCAGTGCTTGTTCTGGATTTGTTCACACACAGATTCAGATGCATTTTTAATCTCTATCTCAGCCCATATGGTCATCCCATGAGCATTCAGAATAATTCTCAGGTACACAGTCACTCAGCTCTAAAACAAAAGTAAGAGTGTGTCAGGCATGTAACGTATTCATCATCTTTAACATAATAATTCAGGGAGTTCAAAGAAAATGGTACAAACTCTAGTGAAGCCTGTTAATTTCCAATTCGATTTAACAGCAGGATCAAAAGGTGCCTCTTCTCCCAGGGTGAAGGGCATGCACGGTGAGAGAAGGGTACTAAGAAATGCTTTCACCATCGAGCTGGGGTAGGAAGCTTCCATCTGAGTAGGAGTTCAGGATCTGTTCTGCGATTTCTGTTGCTAGGCAACTGCTTCCTTTGTCTGCTTTGTTCAGAACAGTGGCTTTATTTATACTTGGTTTAAATGATGCAGATCATAATGTGAAATCATAAAAGAAAATAGGGAAAATTTTTATTAAAATTGTTCAGGGAATTTGTAATTCTGTATGAAAACTAATGAATATTGATGCAAATAGAGCTCCCACCAAAAAACCAAGGAGCCATAACCCAGCAGGTCCAATCTACCTGATACTTTTGGAAAGGACTATATAATAACCTAAAGTTAACTTTCATATCACCTATGATTGAAACAAAATAAAAGCAAGTACCTGGGCAATAATTAAATAATATAAAATACATCTTGAGGGCAATCTGTAGGAAAAATAACTTTTCTTAGTGTGAGATGTTGAAATAATTTGGAGGAGATTAAAGTGTGCTCAAAATCAAAAAATAAACTGAGAAACAAAGAAAACAAAATTAGTAAGAAGGTTAAGGGATACAGGAGAAGAAAGGTATATTTCTAAACTTTCTAAAATTTGAGAAACCTTGAAATACGTTTATAAGAAATTTCTCAGTAACTTATCTGCACATACATTAAGAATTGAACTAAGTAGTCTTCTCGATTAACAAAAACCTCACCTTTAATCTATCATACATGGATTTTTAAAATTATTCTGAATCTATTATTTTAAAGGCAATTTTTAAATGAAGCAAAACAATGGATATGCTCTGATTATGTTAATTGTCACTTAAAATGTGCCAGTGCCTTATATATATTCATTCCTCTTCTCATTAGCTAGTTTTCATTTTTTTCTTCACCCATTAATAACAACAAACCATTGAATGCTTACAAGAATCAGATATCTTAGCACTTCACAGATCTTAATTCATTTGATCTTCAAATGATCCTATGAGGAAAGTACTGTTACTATTATCATCACCATTGCATAGACAAGAAAAATGAGGCACAGAGGTGTGAAATGATTTTCCCAGAGGTTTCCAACTAGCAGGTAGCAGATCGAGGATTCAAACCCACATACTCTGATGTGGATTCCACCTGCTGGGCCACTAATTTATGAATTGTGATTTTTTCCCCTGTGACATGATTTTGTGATTGACTATGTTTCCTCTAAATAACTTCCTTGATTTGAATTTTCATAAACTAACCAGCAAAAGGAATATTGCGTATCTCCATATATTTTTGTTCTCAAGTCTATGCACTGGAGGTTATAAATATGTGAACTGCTGTCTTCTAGTTATAATAAGCCTTATATTAAAGTGTGTCCCATTCGTGGCATAATTTTCATGCCTTTCCCACTGTTGCCTACACTCTTAAGTTTTCCTGTCCTTGCTGTGGATGAGCTTGCTTGCCTGCTTATAAATGTCTTCTGGCCCTTGGTTTCTCCATTATGCAGAAAAGTGTTAAGTAAATACTAAAAATTTAAGACAAAATGCATAGGTGCAGACTCTGGGTGAAGTCTATCAATATTGTGGCTAATGAAATTTAGGTTTTTTCTAACTTATACTGAGGTCTCAAAATGATTTTTTTAATGCCTCCATAATGACAAATACTTTAAAAAATTCTACCTTAATATTATTCCATAAGAAAATAGTTCGACAAATTTTTGAAGCAATAATACGTCCAGTATCATAGAGGTGCTAGTTACTCTGATGACTAAATAAACCCTGAATTTGAGAGGAGTGGTTTACTCTCACAGTACACAGAGGCATTTTACTGAAAGGGGAAACAATAATGGGAAGAGCAGAGAGACTGTGATGCCATTGGAATTTGTTGTTTTATAACTAAACTTCCATAGGGGTCCTAGTCCATACGCAATTGGAACCTGATAAAATTTTCACCTCTAAGTCAATAGTTCTCAAACCTTGGGTCCCAGACAAATAGAGAACAGGGTCTCAAGGTACACTGTTACCACTTGCTTCTTCATTGAATAGAAACAGAAGAGCTAGACAAAACAAACCAAGAAATACTGGCCAGGGTGAGGGGACATTCAATTTCCTTAAGGCTTGTAATTTTCATGATTCCATCCAATGTTGTTTTCAACCACATAAAGGTCATTTCAATTCACTTACAAAATTATAATTTTTAGAGTACAAACTCTTTTCTCTATCAATACTATATTTTAAATTATTTATTGTTATGGTTATTACTATGACATTATAAGAAAATTATTGCTGTTCCTTAAGACTGCTCTTTGGAATAATGCACTTAAATAAGTGATTATGTTTTATATAAAGTAATCCTTTTAATAATTTTCATGTTCCTAAATAATGATAGTATAAAATATTGCCAGCCTTTTTTAAGTTCCTTTTTTACTGAAGTATAGTTGCTGTACAATATAAGTTACAGGTGCACAATGTTTTTAAAGACTATACTCCATTTATATGTATTTAAAAATATTGGCTATATTCCCTGTGTTGTACAATATATCCTTGTAGCTTATTTTATACCTAATAGTTTGTGCCTCTTGCTCCCTGGCCCATATGTTTCTCCTCCTCCTCCCTCTCCCTGTTGAAAACCACTAGTTTGTTCTCTATATTTGCCAATCTGCTTCTTTTTTGTTATATTCACTAGTTTGTTGTATTTTTTAGATCCCACATATAAGTGATACCATACAGTATTTGTTTTTCTCTATCTGACTTACTGCACTTAGCATAACACCCTCCAAGTCCATCCATGTTGCTGCAAATGGCACAATTTTGTTCTTTTTTTATGGCTATAGTATTCCATTGTGTATAAATATATCATCTTCTTTATCCATTCATCTGTTGATGGACACTTAGATTGCCTCCGTATCTTAGCAATTGTAAATAGTTGTGCTATGAAAATCAGGGTGTATGTATTTTTTTAATTAATGTTTTTGTTTTTGTTTTTGGATAAATACCCAGAAGTGGAATTGCTGGGTCATATAATAGTTCTATTTTTAGGTTTTTGAGTAACCTCCAGTTTCCACAGGGGCTGCACCAATTTACATTCCCACCAATAGTGTAGGAGGGTTTCCTTTTCTTCACATCCTCACCAACGTTTGTTATTCGTGCTCTTTTTGATGATGGCCATTCTGACAGGGGTTAGGTGATGCTGTGGCTTTGACTCGCACTTCCCTGATGATTAGGGATGCTATGCACTTTTTCATACTGCAAAGGTTCCCTCACAGGATAGGTTCCTGGGAGAGAATTTGGGCTCCCCAGCCCAGGGAGTCCTGCACAGGAAAACGAGCCCTCAGGGCACTTGGCTTTGAAGGCCCCTGGGGCTTAACTGCAGGGGCCCCACAGGAATGGGGGAAATGGAGACTTCACTCAGCCGCGCACAAAATCTCACTTGCACGGGGAACCCAGGGCTAAAGCAGTCATTTGCTAGGAGCCTGGGCCAGACTACCTGGTGGTCTCGGAGAATCTCCCGCAGAGGCTGGAGGCGGCTGCGGCTCACCCTGGGGACAGAGTAACTGGCGAAAGTCACATTTCGGAATTCCTCCGGCGCGTCTCTGGGCGGCGCCGACTCGGCGGCTGCAGTCTTGGCGCCCTCCCTCTAGCTGACATGCGCCAAGACCCGGCCCCGCCCAGCAGCCTTTGGCGCCAGTGCCGGGACACCTCAGGGCTGGGCACGAGCCCCACCCATCAGCAGACAGGCTGTCTAAAGTCTCCTGGAGCCCACAGCTGCCTCTGGACACGCCTCAACATTCGGCCCTGCCCACCAGAGAGCCAAAGACCCAGCTCTGTCCTCCAGTGGGCATGACCCAGCTCTGCCCTCCAGGAAGCCTGCACTGGTCTGTAGAACAGCCTCACTCACCAGGGCGGACACCAGATGCAAGACACCCACCACGATTCCACAGCCTGCGGTCCCAGGCACAGCAGGCCAGACCCTGCCCCAGGACCAGCCGGCCCGGGCCTTTCCCACTGGCAGGACAACACAAGCTTGGGGACAAGCGGGACCCCCATACTCAACTGTGTCAAGAATTGCTCCCCTCCACCAGAGATCTGATACCAGCTTGAGGATCCCTGGGCCCTGCAGCCAGACTCCAGGACGCGGCTCTGCCTGCCAATAGTCCACCACTAACCCCAGGACCTGGCTTCACCCACCAGTAAGGAAGCAATAGTCCTGCAGTCTTCTGGAGTCTTCTGGACCCTAACTCTGTCCACCAGTGAGTCAGCACTAGCCCTGGGGCCCCATGGGGTGCTGCTGCCTGCCATCTTGTGACCAGCCCACCAACTGGCAATCAGCAGCATCCGCACAAGGCAGGGCCTGGCAACCAGGCCTGCCAGATGGCCCAACAGTCAGCTGATCACAACAGAGGGACGCATGCAGCCCTCTTAGGAGGAATCCCTGGAGCTTGGGCGACGAGAGGGAAGTGCACTGCTGGAACACACAGGAGTCTCCTACAGAAGGCCGCTTCTGAAGTTCCAGAAAGGTAACTAACCTACCATATACCTAAAAATGCAAATAGCAACAGACAAAATGAGGCAGCAGAGGAATATGGTCCAGATGAAGGAACAACATCAAACCCCAGAGGAAGAGCTAAGTGAATTAGAAATAGGCAGTCTACCCAAGAGAGATACTAACTTCTTATACATTGAAATACCTCTTTTGGGAATAAAATGTATATGTTATAAAATAATAACTCCAATGACAAGTGTATTTTTTAGTTCATTATGGCACAGAGAACACAGAGGGTTCAATCAAAGAATAGAGAGGTGTGCGAAAGCCTGTTATCAGTATAACAGATTCTCAGTATTTACCGACAAGGAGAGGCATAGGTAAATTAGAGGGCATGCAGGAAAGGAGGAATGAGATTTGAAACTTCTCATTTTTTGTAAAGACATTAGAGCTCTGATCCTAATACTTTAGAAGATTGAGTTGGGTAGAAGTTTCTCTCCCTGGCATTGCATCATAAAAATTAAATAACTGCAAGGGCCATACAGGTGTCAAAAACATTTGGGTCAGGCTAGGTATTAAATTGTAGGCGTACTAATCCATTGAATAAAGACGTTCAGATCTATTATCTGCAGTTAGACCCATTGTCAGCCCACTGAACATAAACTAGGGGGTCATCCCATATAGCAATATGGAAAACATAGTTTATTTAAATAAATAATAATAACCAGAAGGAACACTCATATAATACTAATTTATGTCAAATATTACTCTAAGATCTTTTATATACATTGATAAATTTAATCCACAAAATAACCCACAAAGCTGATACTGTTCTATCCCTGTTTTAGAGATGAGCACAGAGCAAGTAACTGGTCCCAACCCACATCGCTGTTAAGTAGTATAGTCAGGATTAGAACCCATGCAGCCTGATTCAAGGATTCAGTTCTGTTTACATTGACCTGTACTCATTCACTTGACTTTATATTAATTTTCCCTTCAAATAATTAGTGAGAGTTGCCTTTTGTTAAAAACTCTTAAATAGAATTTTCTTTATGTCTGACTCATCAAATTTTTCTTAGGGACTCAGTAACAGAACCAAAACATGATCTCTGAGACTTGTGTTCCTTAAGTAGAACTTGATATCACAAATAAAATCATTAAGATGTAGGCTGCCACCTATGTTCAAAAAACAGATCTACTTAAACTTAATAAAACATACATCTGTATTATCATATATCTTCTTGTTAAATATCAAATTATCTTTAATTTTATAAAACCAGTTGTAGGCAAATAGTAGCTTAATTTCAAATTATAATATCAAGGAGAGAAAAATAAAGCACAAGATTCTGATACAGATATTTCAGCAAAGCAAATTATTTATGTAATACTATCTCTTCTACTTCTCAATTAAGTGCCCAATTATGTGTGTAATTAGATATTTAAGCAGTGAAAACTGATTGTGAAAATGCAGTGCTTCCTCATACCTGTCAGAATATAATCATTCAAGATTTATAGGCAATACCTGAGTTCATATCTTTATTTTATATTTAATATTTTTATTTTTTGCTTAGTTCATCCATATTTGCTTTCTCCCCCCTGCATAACACAGAGTTACAGTGAGAGCCAAGAGCACCTTGAGCAGCTGGTGATAGAACAGCTCAAGCTGTTTTTTGATCTCTGATTAGTATGGGACCCCAGGATGAGGAATTAAAGTGAATTAGCTTTAGGCTAGAAGGAATTGTATTCCAGGTAAATAAAAGCATACACTATAACACAATATCGTAACCTGTCTATACCTCAGAAAGCAGAACTAGAAACAATTCCAAATGACCAATAAATTGTGAATTTGCCATTTCTTAGTTAAAATTACCAAAGAATTACATTTTGTACTCGAGAGCCTTTTGTGCTAAGTAACTGTGAATATTGACTCAAGTAAAGATTCATTGCCTATTTATACTTGGAGCCATCAAAGGGCACGGAATTACGTGTGATCCATCATCATTTAAAACCTTTTTTTTTTTTTTTTTTTTTTTGCTGTATTAACTTCAGGTTTATAGCATTAAAATTCAACATCTATATTCACCACAAAGTGATTACCACAAGTCTAGTTACCAAACGTTTTAAGTGTTAAATAATCAATAGTATTTTTATTATATTGAAATGCAATGTCTGTCTAATTCTTAAAAAAAAAAAAGGGCAGTCATACACATGTAGTGTTCAAACTGATAGTGTTTATTGGTCTATAATGAGACTGTGCAAATAGAAAAAGTGTCACTTGTGATGGATAATAAATTCATATTAGTTGAAATCTAAGAAAAAAAAATCCTATGCTGTTTAGAATGATTAAATTTAAAATATTGGGGTGGCTTTGAAATGTGAATTCTCTATCCACATAGGTCAACCCACATTATCCCTAATTTTGACTTTTTCTCTAACTGGGAAAATGTAGTTTCTATTGCTTTTTAAATAAATTCCTGACAGTTTTCTATAGGACAAATATGAGAATTTCATGCTAATTTAAGTACATACCATGAATATTTATAAAAACAAAAAATTAAAACTCAGTTCAGAAAAAAAATGTGTTTTTTAGATGCTCTTTGACAGAAATCAGGTTTTTGCTTTTGTCCATAAGCCAACCAATTAGACGTAATTATATGACGATCTTAGAGATGACTGGATTCCTCCTTGGAATATGGTTATTCATTTGTTGTATTCCTTAGTTTTAAGCTCCGTGCCTCCAGGATTTTTAAAACTTGATATTTTAATGGTCATGGATTAAAACTACAGCTATTTGGCACACAGAGAAGGTTTAATGCGTTGCAGGAGGTACCATCAGCAAGAACAGCAGGGGTGAGCTTTATTAAAGTAGTTCTGCCACCCTTTGCCTATAAAACTCAAGCTGTTCTTAAACATTAGTCCTGATGTAGGTTGCTTTCTAGAAGAGAAATCCTTTGCAAAATTTCACAATGCAAGTTCTTGCCCCGGGCATGTCCATGGATTTAAAACAAACAAACAAGAAAAATAGAACAATAACAACCAAAAAACCTCTCTTATTGGCTCTAAACATTCTGATATTCTTTCTCTCTGTATTTTCCATTTTTCATAAACATATGTTGCTACATTTAAATGAAAACAAGTTATATTTTTAAAAATATGTTATCACATTATGTGCTTTTGTTCTATAGCATGTGTTCTATTCAGACTTCATGTAATTTTTCAGTTTTAGCTTACATCTGGCACTTCACATTTCATAAACCCATCTTACAATAATTAAGTCCACTTTTAGGAGATGCTTAAAAAGTTGGATGATAACACCAGATAATAAAAGAATTGGATCCAAGTGATTTTTGATAAACTTTAAGACTGATCTGGTTCTTAAAGACTGAGTCTTGCATGTTCATCAGACTGAAATTATCCTGAATTTCTAGCTTTAGCTTTCTATATTTTATAGATTCTCACAGCATTAAAGAAGCAAGTTGTTCTTTAATGTCATAAATTTGCTGGTAATGCTTTTGAGTGGTGCTTAATGTGATATGTGAAAAAAAGTAAGAAAATAGAAGATCAAGGAAAGAGGATTGTTGTGCCAAATTCACCTTGACGTCTACCTTTATATAGTGTTCATGGAGCATGAAGGGGGGAGCTGTCTGATTCGTCCTTGTGGATACCCACTGGGAAACACTGTGTAGTCAAGGATTGATTTTTGAATTTTCAGTAAAGAAGTTAAAAGGAAGAACTGAAGTAAAATGGTAGCATGAGGCACTTAGACAAAATTTAAAGAAGAATTTTACAATCACATTTAAGTAAGTTTTTGACTTTGTAAATCTAAAAGGTAAATCACCTGTCCACATCTCTCCCAGCCTAACCGGATAAACCAGGGGAAGTTAGGACTACAGAGTACTAGAAAATCTGTTGCCATGAGCCAGTGGGGTCTGGAAGCTGTCTGTCATCCTGTGCACTAGAACAAAGCACCACAGCTTAACAGAACCAAGATAGGGTGGGAACATTTGCCTTGGGTTACTAGATTCTGCCCAAAGTTTCTCTTCTTCCTTAGTTCAGATATCTCAGTCTGTTTGCTAGTCAAAGAGCAAGAGCACTTCCATTTCTTTTCTTCTCTCCTTTACCTTATTTCCTAGTGCTGGACCATATTCTGATTTTTGTTTTCATCTTTATTGGGACATCCTTGTAATCAGCACAAACTTAAATTTGATTCTAGGTAATGCTGCCCAAATGTTGAAAGGCACCATTTCCTTTTGCCAGCTCTGAACTCTTACCTATCGAAGTGGCTCCTCTAAATGCCTAAAGCCAGCCTGTTTGGAGCTCTAGTTTTATTTTGTTTTTAGTTTCTCTTATCCTTTTGGATCTGAGTTTCCTTCAAGAACAGAAGAGGTCAGCTGCCCTGCTCTGGTGTTTCTCCATTCCCTTCTGCTTACTTTTCTTTCAAGACACCATCCCCTCTTGGATTGCAGTACCCTGTGCAGCTGACACCTCAGTGTTTACCTACATTGAGAAACAGTAATTATGGAATCTGATTGTGATTATTTTCTTTTCCTGGGAGGCTAATAAAGGATAGGGAGCTTACATTTTGCCTTGTAATCAAGACAAAAGTAACAGGCCTCTACTGGTCAGTCATATCTGAAGAGTAAAATAGTACGTGTTTTTTGTTCTTAGTCTCCCTAAGCAAGATAAAGTAGGAAGGTAACAATAATTGGATCCCCAACACTACTGTTAAGTGTAAAATGATAATGGGAATTAAGCCCCATCCCTAGGGTGAGCACTAAGAAGAAACAGAGGGAAAGAATACTGTATAATGATTGGTTCAGCATCCCAGGAAGACTTACCATAGTACCTATCTTACCTGTTTACATGACACCTTGGGGCCTGACCCAGCCTCTTTGGTTTTCCTATGAGTTGTACTGGAAAATATCCACTGCCATCCAGATATAGTTGAAAATGAGTCGAGATGTTGAATCCAGCACTGCCATATTCATTTAGGGAGCAAAAGCTGGGACCATGGAGACAGCTAAGCAGGGTTACAATTTTCATGACTTCCTTTTGAAGGTGATGGACTGTGCAAATGCACTGCCCTCCTTTCAGCCACAAAACCTTCCTAAAAGTGTAACACAAAAGGAATAAATTCATAAACGCAAACAGAATGGAAAAGAGTAATTACTATAGGATAAGATTTTGAAAACTTCTCGAAGATAGAAACCAGAAGCTGCTGCATGGATGCTAAAGAGGTGGGGGGGCAAGTAACTTTGAGAAGGCAGGAGAGGACCAAGGTTCCATAATTAGCAGGTATAGGCAGTAAATTGAGGTCTGTATGCGGGTTAACTGCACTAACCAGGGACAGTGACCTGAGAATGAATTTGAACTCTAGCATTCTGTGGTGAACAGTATTTGCCTAATCAAAAGATTAAAATTATCCTCAAATTTCAGAGCTAAGATATAGACAAAGATTTAATTGTGATCAAGAATGCAACATAATGTTAATTACCTTGACAGTGCAAATTTTAAAAGAATATAGTATATGCAAAGGGAGAAGAAAAGAGAAAGATTTTAAAGACACTATTATTCTCATATTCAAAATTAGGGTGCCAATAAATACTGTGAAATGACTGAAACACATAAAAATGCAATTATAATATTTAAAGTTGCTTAAGCAATCAGTACCAATAAGATAATAATACAACTGTCAAACACTGAGAATATGAGAGTATAAGAAGAGGTAAAATGAGATAAATCATTAGCTTTATAAAATGCAGTCAATAACTATTGCCTGAAGTTGACAAAATAAAAAATTAACATAAAACAACATGAAGGAAATCTCTAGAAGAAAGTAAAACACAAAGACTGTTAGAATGTTGCCTTAGGATAGGAACACTGGGGTTGGAAAATGTGGTCTTAAATACATGATCTTAATCACAATCTTTCCTAGAATATTTGGTTGATATTTACTAGATTTTTTATGACAAACTAACAAAATTTGTTTAACTCCTAATTTAGATATGATGCTAACATTTATTCTTTTTAAGCCACAGTTTTCTCAGGTCAGAATGAGATCATAAAGGTAAACTGCTTAGCATGATGCCTCTTCCCTAATGATTCTTCCCTTTATAACATCATTTTCCTTGTCTTGGGTGGCAGCATGATTGGCAGAGAGGAAGGAAATAAATAACAACTGATGTGGTTATATATTCACATTCATAACTAGTAAACTGGAAATCACTTCTAGACAGTAAATCCCAGAAATTGGAAACCTAACAGCAGGAAAGTCACATTCCTGCTATCTTGTGTAAGAATGTAAGCAGCCTGTTCTTGGACTTCTCTCCCTACCTTACACACCATCACAGAGTTTTGAGTTGCCCCAGGCAGAGATATGAGCTGGAAGCAAGCATTAACACCGTGGTTGTAAAGGGTTACTGCACCTCTGTTACTGTCTAACCTGTTAAGCATGGAGAGGACTCAAGCCCTTCTGATTCATTTCATATAATTTGTATGCAACCTGCTACCAGGAAATGATGTTTTGTATACTGTTTCAAATTTTAACTTGAAGTGTTTTCCATTTATTAAAAAAGAACTGTTTTCTTTTTAAATACATTATTCTATTTAAGTGTAGGAGGCTTTGATTGGAGATGACATTAATTATAAGTAAGGGTAATTTAACAGATGGATGAAAATGAGATACACTGAATCACCAACTGAGAGAAAAATACACACTTAGAGGAGAAAGATAATGATTATTCACTGGTCATTTGTAGGTTATGTATCGAATATTTTAAACAATCAGATTTAGAATACCATTATCTTTATTAGGTAGTATGTATGTGTGTATGTGTTGTGTGTGTGTATATATATATATGATAAATGTGAGTTATACAGTACACCTCCCTTATCTGTGGTTTTACTTTCATGTTTTCAATTACCCACAGTCAACTATGGTCTGAAAATATTAATTGGAAAATTCCAGAAATAAGCAATCCATAAGTTTTAAATTGCAGTCCATTCTGAGTATCATGATGAAGTTTCGTGCTGTCCTGCTGCCCCAGCCCAGGACCTGAATCATCCCTTCATCCAGTGTATCCTGCCCGTTAGTCACTTAGTAGTCATCTAGGTTATCAGATCAGCTCTTCTGCTGTATCAGTGCTTGTGTTCAAGTAACCCTTATTTTACTTAATGACCCCAAACCACAAGATTCGTGTTGCTGGCAATTCAGATATGCCAAAGAAAGCAGTTAAAGTGAAAAGGTGAAAGTTCTCTACTTAAAAAAAGGAAAGGAAAATAATCATATACTGAAGTTGCTAAGATCTATAATAAGAACAAACCTTCTATCTGAAATTGTGAAGAAGGAAAAAGAAATTTATGCTAAAAGATGGTGGAGTAGGAAAACCCTAGGCTTGCCTCCTCCCACAGACACACCAAAATTACAACTACATGGAGAGCGACTATCTCTGAGAATAACCTGAAGACTAGCAGAAAAGATTTTTTAAAACTAAGGATAAAATGAAAAAGCCACTTTGAGATGCTTAGGAGCAGTGAAAACATGGTCTGGCTGGGACCCACACCCCTGGCGCTGTGAGCCACAGGTGGGAGGAACAGCATAGCCTCAGAGGTCCTCCCTGAAGAGTGAGGGCTCTGAACCCTACATCAGGCTTCCCAGCCCAGGAAGATGATGAAACCGAGATGCCTGACTTTGAAAACCAGCAGAGCTTACATCTGGGAGAGCCAGAGGGCTGTAGGAAATGAAGGACTTGCTCTCAAAGTTCACATGCAAAGATTCACGTGCTCCAAGACCCAGTAGAGGAGCAGCAGTTAATGAAGTGTCTGGGTCACACACGAAGGTGCCTACATATATACATATAATGGAAAATTTTCAGCCTGAAAAAGGATGGACATTCTGATACATTCTACAACATGAATAAATCCTGTTGACATTAAATACTAAGACATTATACCGTGTGATATGTCAGTCACAAAAGGATAAATATTGTGTGATTCCACTGTATAAGGTTCCTAGAATAGCCAAATTCACTGAGATGATATAAGTAGAACAGAGGTGGCCAGGGGCTGGGGGAGGGAGATAGATGCTTTATTGTTTTTGGTGTGAAGTTTTAGTTTGGGAAGATGAAAAGTTCTGGAGATGGATGCTAGTGATGGTTGCACAACAATGTGAATGTACTTAATGTCACTGAAGTATACACTTAAATGTTCTAAATGGTATACTTTATGTTATATATAGTTATGCATAATTAATCTACCATAATTTTAAAAATTAAATTAAAATTAAAAATTGAAAAAAAATTTTAGAGGGTATCTAAACATTATAAGCATCAAATCAAAGAAAATTTTCTAAGGATTATTTCTTAGAACATGACATTTCAGTTATTGCAGGGAGAGGATTTGCTGTTGGTCATGATAATCAACACTGCAGTTAGCACAAAATGTAAAATATGTTGCAGAACATGCAAAAAGGAGTTGAAATTGACTTTCTCAGAGGCTATTATTATTTTTAAATGTTTTGCATTTATTGACATGTAAGTCATTACAACTGAAGAAGACATACTCCAAATACACAGTCCAAGAATAAACTTTAGGTAGAAAGCCATAGTAATTGCATAATCCAGTAAAGACATTTATAACTCAGAGCTCCAAATTTCTAGAATGAATGTTTGTATCTTTACTCTGCCAGGACTCAGCCAAAGGCCCTGAAGGACATTAAATATTTCTTTTCTGAACGTTCCTCTGTTTTATAATCTGAAAAAAAAATTTATTCTGCTACATAGCATTTATTTTAAAAGTTTTCTGACTTACATCTGAATAAAAGAAAATTAGAACACAATGATCTGCTAGCTTTCTTTTCTATTATATTATGACTTCTCCTGAAACAAATGGTCAGACTTAACCTTGCTCACCTAAACAACAATGAACCATATTTTTGTGAAATTAACTTTATTGAGGTATAAATTGAGTCATACAAATCGAACCCATTTTGAGTGGACAGTTCAATAGCTTTGTCAAATGTATACACCTTTTAATCACTAGCATAATCAAGATATAGGAGATTTCTATCACCCTCAATATGTTTTCTCCACTTTGCCCAATTAATTCTAACCCCCTCCTGTGGCCTGGCAACCACTGATCTCTTTTTTATAGCCATAAATTTAGGTTTTTGAATGTTTCATGTACAAAATTGTACAACATGTGCTCTTTTGTGTCTAAGCTCCTAAAAGTAGAGAACTTTCTGAAAGAAAAAGAGATGTGTCAGAAGGGGAAGTCAGGGATATTTGAAGCACCGGAACAACTTGACTTGCTGGTTTGAGGATGGAGGGGCTCAACATGACATCAATGCAGATGGCTTTAGAGAGCTGAGAGAGGGTCCTCGTCAGACAACAAGGAAATAAGGATGTCAGCTCTACAGCCACGAGGAAGTGAATTGTGCCAATGACATGAATGAGCTTGGAAGAAGATTCTCCCTCAGACAAGAAGACAGGGAGCCAACACCTTGATTTTTGCCTTATGGGATCAGGAGCAGAGAAATCAGTAAAGCTCACCCAGGCTTCTGACCTACACATCTCTAAGTTAATGTGAATGTTTAAGCCACTAAGTTTGTGCTAATTTGTTATAGCAACAGTAGAAAACAAGTACAACATGTAAAGCAAAAAGAAAAGAAATAATGATAATTACAGAAGTAATTAACATAGAAGAAGACCAAAAAAAAAGAAATAGCCCAAAATGGAAAAAACAAACTTCTTTGAAAACAGTCATGAAAGAGAAAAACTTACCGCAAGACTGATTAAGAAAACAAGAACCCTACATGATTTTAGAAACATAAGAATAACAATGATAAAAATTTAGGCTTATAAACATCTAGATTTATTCAGTATTTCTTATTTAAAACAGGGTGCTTTTGGCCTAAGTTTAGAAAAACAAATCATTGGAACACAATAGTTTATAGATAGACACAAACATATACAGTGACTTGTTTTATCACCAAAAACAGTACCATAATTTAGTAGAGAAACAATAGTCTTTACCAAAAAGTGGTACTCAGCCAATTAAATATCTATTAAAAAAAAACTTTGGCCTTCTGTGCTCTGGGAAGGTCTTCTGTGCTCTGGGAACAGCTCTTCTGCCACAGCCCCTCATCCCCTAAAAATGTACACTTGCGCCAAGTTCGTCTCTACCCTCTCCTTGATCAGGAGAACCTCTCCACTATTGAGCTGATCACTGTCTGCAGTGGTGCTGAAGCAACCAGAGACACTAACAGATGAGAGCCACAGCAGCTCGGCAGCCGCACGTCCTCTGACCACTTCACTTATTCCTATCCGTGGCTTCCAAACCAGTGCAGTTTCAAGGGACATCGACACAGCGGCCAAGTTAATTGGAGCTGGAGCTGCTACAGTCGGGGTGGCTGGCTCTGGGGCTGGAATTGGGACTGTATTTGGGAGCCTCATCATTGATTATGCCAGGAACCCTTCTCTGAAGCAACAGCTTCTTCTCCTACGCCATTCTGGGCTTTGCCCTCTCAGAGGCCATGGGGCTCTTTTGCCTGATGGTGGCCTTCCTCAACCTCTTCGCCATGTGAAGGAGCCATCTCCACCTCCCATAGTTCTTTCTCCTGTGTCTTGTCTCCCCTGTTTGTTCCTTGTCCTGTACCTCCCCAGGCAGCCTGGGGAAAGCGGTTGGCTCAGGGTCTGACAGAGGGAAGATAATAAATACTGTATTACTGGAAAAAGAAAAAAAAAAAAAAACTTTGACCGTTATCTCAAATCATGCATAAAAGTTAATTAGAGTTGGATCTTAGACCTAAATGTTCAAGATAAAACAAGTAGCTGCAAGAAGAGAACCTAGGGCAGTAAATCCATTTATTTATCCCATTACTTGGGACAGTAATGATTTTTTAAACAAGACACAGGAAGTATTAACCATAAAAGAAAAATTTTTAAAATAACCTCTGTTCATCAAATGATAATAAGAGAATGAGAAGGAAAATCACAGATTTACAATAAATGTACTTAAATAAAATATATCCATAAAATTACCCAACATGCATGTGAAAATACGTGCAACAAAAAATCATTAGTCATCAAGGAAATGTAAAGTAAAACCAGGAAATAATTATACTCTACCACAAAAGCTATAATTAAACGGGCTAATGATACCAGATGTGTGCCAAGGAAGAACATCAAGAAGACTCATGCATTTCTGGCATAAGTTTAAATTGATTTAACCACTTAGAAAATTGGGTGTATCTAAATGTAAAAATTTATCAAGTCATACACTTATGACTAGTTTATATGTCATTCTTCAAAAAAAAAAAAAAGAGTTAAAAAAGTAATGCCAGAGATAAAAAAGACATAGCTAATGACAATAGTTATACGAAAGTACTATAAACTACATTATAAAAATAAATTTGAAAAAATAAATAATTACTTCCTTAATCCAAAGAATTGTACATTTTAAAAACTGAATCAAGAGGATATTTTTGTCAATGCAATTAATTCATGAAAGAAATGAGGTTTAAGCATTGGGGAAAAAAAACAAAACTGTAATTATTCATAGATGATAGATTTTTAAACAGAAAATCTAAAAACAAAAAAATCATGAAAATTCATGAGGAACTTCAGCAAAGTCATCAACTATGAAATGTATATAAAAATTTATGTATTTCACATAACAGGAACAAGTTAACATAATTTTAGAAGTCCTACTATAACATATCTATAAATAAGGAAATCAAATATTGTCCAACATCTAAAAGTATAAATTAATTATTATTAAAAGGCATGCAAAAAGTTTCAGTAAAGGATGAGAAATAAAACACTTTATCAAAAAATTCAACATTTTGGAGATAATAATTCTCCCCAAAGAAACTCATAAATTTAGCATAGCTCCAAAAAAAAAAAAATACCAGCAGGATTTTACATGGAACTTACCAAGCTATCTAAAAAGCATGTAAAGAAATACAAGAGTAGCCAGGACCATTTTGAAAAGTAATAAATAACAGGAATTTGTCCATGAGATTTAAAAATGTATTAACTAATTAAAGCAATGTGGTTTCAGAGTAGTGTTAGCCAAATACATAGTTATTCTAGAAATTAGAGAGACTAGTAAAAGACACACACAAAAAACATCATGGCAGTGTGGCATAAACACACCTCTGAATATTTTGGAAGGTGGTTTTGGCAGAAGAAGTGCTATGCATCAGCAAGGAAAAGACACACTCTTCCTATAAATGATGCTAGGACAACTGGTTCTCCATATGGAGAATGATAAATTAGATACCTACCTCATACCATACTCAAAAATAAGTTCCAGATGGGTTAAATACCTATACATAAAAAGCAAAATATTGCGACATTTATAAGAAAATATGTGAAAGCATCTTTGTGACATCAATTCAGAAAGATTTTTTTTTTTAAATGGGACAAAATTAACCCCATAAAGTTAAGAGGAAATCCACAGTCTGAGATAAATATTTGCAATGCATGTACCTAATGGAATTTTGGTAGTCATTCTCCTTTTGGAAACACAACATGTACACAAGGAGAGCTGTAAAGGATGTTAGGTGCAGCATTTTTGAAATAGTGAAAAAAAGTGAAACATGGAGAAAATATGCACACATACATATACATATACGTATACATTTTTGTGGTGCCGAGTTTAAATACAGTTTCATTTAAAACATTGTTTTTTTTCCCTTAGAAAACAGTGCTCAAAAATGCAATGTTATTTCTTACAGATTTGCTACAAATTTGGTCCTTCAATGTTTAATTGTGTGGAACAATGTTAAATCTATGCTAAGGTTGAGGCAATCTCTTTAGTGGAAGTGCTCCACCAGCAGGGAGGTCCCCTGTTATGCTCCCTGTACTATGGGGGTTTGGTAATGATGAAACTGCAGATTTTCTCGCTCTGCAAATGTTCACATTCTTCCTTCTCTGAGGTCTGATTCTTTTCAAGCCAGTTGATGCTTTCATTACACTTATCAAGAATTTTATTTGTCCTCGTTGTTGATCTTGTTTTGAAGTTTTTCATCTTCAACAGCTGCTTTCATGTTGAATGCATATGATTCAAGGGAATTCTTGGAAAACATTTTTTCCTGCTGCTTCTAATCTTTTACTTTGCTACTTCTCCATTTCCTGGACCATACATACCCTCAATGTCTTTCTTGTTCTTACATATATACATGTGTGTATATATATACACATATGTGTGTGTGTGTGTATTCTACTTCTTGAGGTACAGATAGGATAAACAAACACACATATATACACACATTTATATTCATTTATGTATACTTATACTAAAGCCAAAAACAATACTCTATGAATTAATTAACTGATTTTTATAATACTCGTGATATAAAAGGATACTTACTAAATAAATAGCAAAAAGGCAATAGAATTGTGGAGAGAAAAAAATAGATTTCAAACTTATGCATAATGTTCTACTTTCATGAAAAAGCTGAAACAAAGTTACATATTAACATTTGACAAATATTAATGGGGCATACATGGATTCAGTTACTTTTTATTCTGTATTTTATTATTATTGTTAATATTAATTTTCAAAGTATCAAAATAAAAATATTCTGAGTGTCATGCTGCATCTCATAACTGATGTCTCTTTACCTATTAAGTTTTATAGTTTCTACTTTAATCTACAATGATATATAAAAGGTCTATTATATGCAACTTTATTTGCAAGGAATAAATATTGCATGTAAAATATTAGCTCTATTCTCAAGCAATAACACATCATTATAAGTGGTAAATGTCATGAACTATGAAATATAAGTATATGAGGTGAAATGCAATGAAATATGAATATGAAACATAAAATATAAATGAAATACAAATGTAATAGGACAGAAGAAACTGATTCAAGTGAAGGCAATGTAAATGTGAGAGAATTTGTAATCTCAAATAAGCTTCAAAAATCAAAGCATTTGGAAAGAACAAGCCAAGTGCAGTACAAAAAAAGGAAACAAGGTAAGTCAGCAAAGTGAACATTACTGGGGCCTATTTAATGAGCAGCTTAATTTAAATGGAGCAGATTTTGTATTCTGGGGCAAAGTGAGAGATAACCAGGGGTTTAGAAGATGGTATTCAATTGTCATAAGCCTTGAAACTTGTATATATTTCCTAGATTGAACAGATTTAATCTTCAGAGTTTATTTGATTAGTCTCACAATGGGTATGTCTAATTATCTCCCGGGGAGGATGAATCCTGGTGTCAGCTTACTGTTCTCCAGTAGCTTCATCACCAGAAATAGACTAGTCCAGTCTGAGGATGAGGATGATGCTTCTACCTTTAATGATATAAATCCTGCCAAAATTTCTACTCCCCAAACCTGTATCTCATTAGAAAGTCTGTATCTCAATAGAAATTTAATAATTTCCTGATTAAAGGAGAGGAGATCATTCCAAAACAGTACAGTGTGGTTGAGTTGATAAAGCACAGTCACAAAGTGTGTTTTATCTCCTGATCTTTCCTTTTTCTTGGGCTTTTGTAGAGTCTATTTCTGATTTGGACATTCCCCAGGCCTTCATAAGGTCTTTCAATGAAGAGGCACATCTCACCTTCCCCTTTTATAATAAAAGTAGTTCACTCTTGTTTATTTGCTCAACCTGATCTGAATGTTATTGTATAGTATGCCTGTCGGTTAATGCAAAATGGAAAAATAATTTTAAAGTAAATTTGGTTTCAGAATATCCATTTCTTAAATAAGCATTTTGTTCTTTGAATTTTAGAGTAAGGGTTGTTAGAAAGCTTTCTACTTCTTTTATGGCACAAATTGAAACGGAAATCTAAAATTAGGAAGCATTGAACAATTAATTTTAAGAGTTCTAACAATGAAATGCAAATATTGATTTAAATAACAAAAAAATGTATAGCATTACCACACCCAACATTTATTATACCACTGATTGTTCATGATATTATTTTAAGCCTTGACGATAATCAACTGTCTTCAGGCATAATAACATCTGTTATACTGTGAGCTCCCAGAGGGTAGAAAATACACTATCTAATTTTAGAAATCTCTGCCCTCTGAAATACCACCGGTGAGTGGCCATAATCATAAATAAGCAACAAGGAAGGCTATACCAATGTAGTAATCAGAAACACCTTTCCAAATATTATAAGGACAATGGTTATTTTAATTTCATGCATTTTAATTCATATTTCTTGGATTATAATTTACATACGGTAAATATCACCTCTTTTTAAGCATGTAGTTCAATGCGTTTTGCCAAATGAATATAGTATTGAAACCACATCATAGTCGAGATACATTTTCATCACCTTGAAAGTTCCATTATGTACTTTGTACTCAATTCCCTCCACCCATCCCAAGCCCCTGGAGATCACTGATCTAGTTTCTAACTTTATAGTTCTGTCTTTTCCATAATGTCACATAAATGCCATCATAAAATATGTAGCCTTATAAATGTTTTTCTTCCTTTAGAATAATGCTTTAGTGACTAATCCATATTGTTGCATCCATCAGTAGTTCATTCCTTTTGATTACTGAGAAGTATTTCATTGTATAGAAAAATCACATTTGTTGATCCATTTGCATGTTGATAGTTATTTGGATTGTTACCAGTTTGGATAATTATGAATAAAACTGCCATAACTATTTGTGTACAGGTCTTTATGTAGGTATATGTTTTTATTTCTCTTGGGTAAATACTTAACAGTGGAATTGTTGGTTCATATGATAAGTGTATAGTTAACTATACAAGAAACTGCCAGACTGTTTTCCAAAGTGCTGTACCATATTGTGTTCCCAAAACAATGTAGGAGAGTTCCAGTTACTCTGCACCCTCACCAGGATTTGGAATTATTAGTTTTTCTAAATTTAAACATACAGCAAGTGTGTAGAAGTATCTTATTATGAGTTTCATTTGCATTTCCTTCTAATACAATGCTGAGCATCTTCTCATGAGTCCACTTGCTATTCATACATGCTGTTTTGTTCACATCTTTAGCCCTATAATTTGTTTGGGTGTTTTCAATTTTATTATTGAGTTGTAAGAGTTCTTCACATAGTTTGGACTAAGTCCTTTATCAGATATGTATTTTGAAGTATATTATGCCAAATCATTGCTTACATTTTTATTTTTATAGTGTCTTCTGAAGAGCAGACATTTTAAATTTTGATAAAGTTTATTATATTATTTTTTCTTTATGGTTCATATTCTTTTTGCTTTAAAAAATATTTACCCAACTCAAAGTACAAAAATTTTCTCTTATGCTGTATCTAAAATAATTACAGTTTTATGTTTTACCTTTAGATCTATTAATTCAAGTTAATTTTGTACATAATGGGAAGTAAAGGCAAAAATTTATTTACATTCACATATAGTGGTCCATTTAGTAGAATATCGTTTGTTCAAAATGCAATTCTTTTCCCTTTTGAATTAATTTGACCCCATTGTCAAAAATCAACAAATTTATATATGTGGGTCTATTTCTGGACTCTGTTGTATTTGACTGATATATATGTCTTTCCTTTTCTAAAACAACACTGTCTTGAATTCTCTTAGCTTTTGCTTTTCTGAAATATCTTCATTTACAGCAAGTCTTGAAATATCATACTGTGTGTTCTCCAATTTATTTGTTAGTTTTTAACTTTGCTTTGGCTATTCTGGTGGTTTTCCATATAAATTGTATAACTGAGTGGCAAATTTCTCAAAATAATTCAGGAAATTGGTTGAGACTAAATTGATTCTATAGATCATTTTGGAGAGAATTCAATATCTAAACATATTTTTTTCTTCCAGTTCCCAAACATGGCATATATTTGCATTTACTTAGGTCTTCTTTAATTTATCTCCACAACGTTTTGTAGATTTTAGGGTAGAAATTGCTGAATCTTCCATGTTTTTGTATTATTATAAGAAGTTTCATTTAATTTAGTTCCTAATGTTTCATTGTAGACTTCAAATAAAAAATTGTATATCTTCTTGTCCAAGTGTGATGTCCCTGAGTAGGTGAGGCATGGAGGTTAATGCACGACAGGAGGGACTGAGCTAAGTTTGTAGAGACTTTATAAATGCAAAATTAAAAACTCATACTATGCAAAGCCCATTATTATTGCCTCTGATCCTTTAGAAATCTCCTTAATAGTGAATTCAAGATGAAAAATATAACAGTTTACATACTGGTCTTATTTATACTTCTGTGACAAAAGGTCAAAAATGGTCTGCAGATACCCCCCCCCCAAAAAAAAGATCTGCATTATCTTTCATTCAAAAGCAGCCTTAACATGTGAATATCACGTGTTAACTAATTCTGGCATTTTAACAAGTAATAGAAGTTTTTGAAGAATCAGCTTTCATATTTGGAAATTGATAGTGAAACACCTTAAAAATAAAATTAATGTAAAAATTATGCAATAATCTATCAGTACCTTCAGATAAAATTCTCATCAGTCTAGGTATGAAATAAGGTTAAGTTGATTAAACATTATTTAACAGTTACAAAAATAATGCATCATAAAGACTGAGTTCAGTGGAAATATCCTACTATATATTAGTGTCAAAAATTAGGTATTTGATCCCCTACGGTGTAAATTTTTTGTCTATCTAAATAAAAATTTCAGCTAATCTGTATTTCTTGGGTCTGGGGGTATTATCATTTATTTCCTAGCCCATATTATC
Organism: Camelus ferus; assembly: GCF_009834535.1. NCBI lineage: Eukaryota > Metazoa > Chordata > Mammalia > Artiodactyla > Camelidae > Camelus > Camelus ferus. Next base: position 32,706,060 of record NC_045700.1, on the reverse strand, counting down.
CCTCTGCCATCTTTATGATTCCAACCTATTTTCAAGTAAATGGGAAAATGACCTAAACTGTTCTGAAAACTAAGATATGATTGTGTTTGGATTAATACTTTTGTTTTGATTGAGGAAATGAGATGTTCAAGTTGTAAATCTAAATGTCATAAAGAAAATAGACAAAATTATGAAAGAAACATGAACAGACATTTCACTGAAGAGAATATAAGATGGCAAAAAAGAACATAAAAAGATGTTTGACATCATTAGCCATTAGGAGAATGCAAATGAAACCCTTGATGAGATATCACTACAAATCTATCAGGATGACTAAAATAAAAAAACAGTGACAAAGACAAATGCTGGTGAGAAATTCTAGATAACTCATACACTACTGATAGAAAGGTAAAAGAATACAAACACTCTGGAACATAGTTTAGCATCTTCTTAAAAACTAAACATGTAACTAATGTAACTGTGTTACATTCACACATGGAGTACCATTTAACGATAAAAAGGAGGAAACTTTTTTTTTTGCATTTTTTTAATTGAGTTATAGTCAGTTTACAATGTTGTGTCAATTAAGGAAGAAACTTTCGATACATGCAACAACTTGAATAAATCTTGAGAATTCTGAATGAAAGAATCTAATCCCCAAAGGTTATATATTCAATATTTTTATTTATGTAACATTTTTGTGATGACAAAATTTTAGAAATGGAGAACAGATTAGTAGTCACCAGGAGTCAGGGACCAAGGGGACAGAGAGGGATGTGGGGTAGCTCCAAAAGGGCAACCTGAGGGATCCTCGTGGTGATGGAAATGTTCTGCATCTTGACTGTGTGAATAAACTCTATCTTACGCACTTGAAAACACACTAGTAACATTGTTCATTGAAGAAATATGTGCATATTTCACGTATAAATGGAACAAGTGTACATTTTATTGAACTGCCAAGATATGTGCCACCTGGATCCTTTATGATGTTATTGTAAGACTTAGATGTTATGCTTAAAGGGCTAATTTGTATGAGGCATTATTAAAAGTATTAACAGTATCATTTATATTAACAAAAACCACTCTATTTTTAATAAATATTTATTTTTCCCAACTACTATTACTAATATCAATATTTATTTGATGAATATTCTTCTCCACATTTATTCATGTTTTCTTCCATATTTTTTTGTGAAGTGTATTCCTAAGAGAAAGTTGCTTAGGGGATAAGTATGTTTTAATTTTTTAAAATATATTGTAAAATTGCTATCCAGTATGTTATTGAACCTTCCGATTAAAAGTATGTGAATGTTTCCTTGTATCCAATATTAGCTGACCCTGAGGAACAGTCACTGGCCAGAAAACTCACTTTGACAAGCCCAGTGCAAAACTGCTAGCTATTATCATGATAGAGACCACAAGTATTCAAGTGGTGAAAATTTTGTTTTCAAGTTTGAATAACAGAGAGAAGCAGAAAGATGGAATGAAGGAATTTGCACTGTTTAAACACCTAAGAAGGAATCCAAGCCAAAAATGGGGTAGTCAATGTAGTTTATGGTAAGGTTGCATTCTGCAAACAACAAATGATTGCATTGCTTCAGATAAATTAATATAACAAAAATCATCTGTGTGTTACTGTCTCAAATTAGCAATGTGTTACATATTTTCAGCCTATAGTTTTGGGAACATAATTCTGATGAGTTTAATTTTAGTGCCAAATGATTCAGCTGCCAGTTTACATTGGCCATGTCCCAATTCATTCCTCCTAGAACTGCCTACATGTAGCTGTAGGGCTTATGTCCTGCTTTGCTCCACATTACACAGGAGGTATTTTATGAAAGCCAAGAGATTTTGGAAGGGACAGATTTACTGTAGCTCAGCAAATCCCAGTGAGGACAGAAAGGCACCAAAAGAAGCACACTAGCTTCAGAAAATATCGCGACAAAGCCTTTGGTTCCTCAAATGTAGTAGACATTTTATTGATAAAAAATTTAGAGTTTGTTATTCTTTATTTTGAATGGACATAGCTGTTTTAGTGAATCAATTACATATAAATTATTTAGATTATGATTGTGTTTGTATTAATACTTAGATAATCCTAGAAAAGTAATTTAAAACATATAAGTTGCCTTTATACTACTATGCTTCAAAAAACAGTTTCATGGAATAAAGAGTGGCAAGTAGCTTATGAAGCTGTAAACACAGTTGGCTGGCCCTGCAGTTGTAGTCCTGAGTCAAACAATCCTTTTACAAGCTATGACATTAACAAGCCATTACCTCTTTAATCTTCCTTTACTTTATCCATGACAGACAAAAGAAAACCTGCCTTACAGGGTTTTTGTGATAATTAGTGATAATGTCATATATAGTACCTGACACAAAATAGCTAATAAATAACCATTATTTAGAGTGACTGTCATAAAGTTGGTCCTTACAGATAATTTCACCTAAAAAGCTGAATTATTATTGTGTAGTGCATTACCTATATCTGCCCACTAAACTGTAGATCCCCTTAGCACAGAAACCATGTCTTAACTCTGTGCCCTATTATCTAACACACAACTGTTTCTCTGCAAATGTTTGCTGGAACCAATAACAAAATAAATGCCTCAAGTTCCTAAAACCACTTTAAGTCAGGTGCAGGAATTACCATAATCATGTTTATAAGAGTAAAATAGCTCATATAAATTTTATACAATTCAACTCCCTACTTGTATAATATTTTTATAAGATCAATCAATGTGTCCAAAAAACCAAAGTTTGATTTTTATCACCCATTCTTGTATATAATTATTAATATCCTAGATCCTTACAAACCAGGGTTTGATAAATGTTTCTGAATTGAATTTCATGTGTGTAGCCAAATTTACACCAACATGTTAATAATTTCCTGAACTACTTTTAAGGTATCGAGAAAAAAGCTGAACTGTATATTAAAAACAGCAAAAGGAAAATATTTAAAACCGTATATACGACAAGTGAATGGAAAAAAAAGATTGTGCATTGAGATTCACAGGAGAGAAATCAGCCTTAACCTTCTTGTATTTCTCTTTGATGATGACCTAGTGTAGATGCGATGCTGTTGGTTAATACGTTGATGCCAGTTGTAGCTAATTCATATGAACATGTCTAAATGCTATGAGTCTCTTTGCTTACTATTATTTACCATATATTTCTTACATTATGTATAGTATATGTTATAATGCATTATTTTTGTATTAATATTATGTAATATTAAACTATATAATGCTTTTTAAGTATACATTTTCTTACTACTAGTGTGTATTGTCTACTATTCACATGCGTAAATAATCAGCACAGACCCACAAAGGATGAAAATTTTCCGTCATTTTGACTCATTTGGTTTTTTACGAGTTTTAGTTTACTTATCCCTTCTATCACTTGTTTTCTAACTTTTCAGTGTGTGTGTGTGTGTCTATTCATATAGTCTCTAGCCTGTCTGACCTTCCACTCCCCCAGTAAAGTCTGCCACTAAATGAAGCAGGGCTCTCACACTTCCGTCTTCCAGACCTAAATCCTAAATGTGCCCATATGGTTTAAATTTCCAAGGTTCTGCTATCAAGATATATTCCAATGTGATAATAAACATGATAAACTGTATCAATGTGTTCTGACATAGAAATGGTGGGTAACAGGCCTCCTTGTGTAGGTCATTCATATGCATTTTTGAGGTGACCTTTTAGAGTAAAGGTCATCCGTATTGCTGGCTAAAAGGGAAGTAAAGTTAGAACTTTATGTCAGTTTTACCATCTGCTCAACACATCTAGCTAGAAACACAGAAGTGGTTCTTTCCTCATTTTCCCACATTCATAGCATCCAGACAATCATGATCCCTCTTAAATCCCTCCTCTTCTATCCCACTAGCTTCCATCTAGCCAAGGAGCTCATCCTCATACTTTGCCTGAACACCCAATAGTGCTTCCCTGGATCCTGGTACCTGCATCCTTCTAGTCATCACCTCTGTCAGGGAGACTCATCCTGTACCTCACATTATTATGTCCTTGTTCAAAATTCTTTAATGGTTGTCATCACCTGAAAGAGACATTTTCATGTTTACTACATGGCGTGAACGGCCTTTGTCAATCTGCCCACGTGCCCACACCACCATCCCCAAACTTTATGCTGAGGGATTTTATAATTATTTGCAGTCTCCAAAGCACAATTCACATTTGCAGCACCTTCGTTGTGTTTGCTGTTCTTTTCTCGGAAATACTCAACCCAATTCATTTACCAGAAAAATCTTACTCTTCTTTGCGTTCTTAGATTAATGTTACCTGTTCTGTGACTTTCTATTTTACTCTTATAAATCAACCTAACGTCACCTTTGATTATTTTCCCACCTCATCTGGTACATTATACTCATTATTTGTAGTACCTTTATAATTTTTAATTTGCATGCCTATCTAATAAACAATGTACTTTTTTGAGAATTGGGATTAGTTATGGTTATCACTGTGTTCCTAGATACTAGCTTAGTCATAGCACATATTAGGAGCTCAATAAATATTTGTTGAGTATCTGAGTGCATAAAAGCCCTGAGCTACCACTCACATCCTAACTACACGTACTAATGGCTAGCTCGTTGCTTATTCAACCCACGTGATTGTTTTCAATATCCAGGGATCTGAGGGAAAAGCTCAATACATATATTCCATTTTTTTCTATAGATGCCCTTAACTTCTACTCCATTAGTGTGAAATATCCACAGAGAGTTAAAGCAGAAGAAGAGAAACACAGTCACCATTAGTGACTAAATTATATTACTGCGCTAAAGAAACAGTATTTTCTAGTATTCACCACTTAACATTATTTAATACATAATATTTATAATACTTAATATTATCTAACACTTTGTATTCTTGGAAAATTGCTAAGAACTTTACGTTTACATAGGTTAACTCAATTAAATGATAGGTGCTATGATTAATCTCTATTTTATAGATGAGGAAATTGAGACAGAGATGTTTTATAACTTGCTCAGGATCTTAGAGAAAGTAATGAAGAAGCAAGCCTTCAAGGCCAGGCAGTGTTGCTTCAGAGATCTTTCCCAACCACTCCACTATTTCACTTTATAATTGAATGTAGTGTCACAGGATTTTGACTCAGCTTGTTTCTAGGCTTGTCTGATGAACATTTGGTGAGTCCACCAGGAGTTATTTGAAAAAGGTATTTTTTTTAAACCTGAAAAAAAAATTAGCAGAAAGACTTCTGTGCTGAAGATAGCTTGGTGCCTGCCTTGGATAGTAATTCCCCAGCAGGAACAATAAACTTGTGCCTGAGGCTTAAGGAGAGAGAGACTCCAGGCTGAAAATAAAAAGCTGTTTTTACACCAGGCACAAGGCATAAACAGCTCTCAGATCACCAGATGCGAAATCGTGAGGGGATTAGCATTTATCTCACTTCTGCATTGAGCACAGCCTGGATTTGGCCTGTCAGTACTAGAGGGCTGAGCTTCTAAAACTTCAGCCAGCATAGGATACACCTGTGGCACTCTTACCATTCAGGGAAGGTTATCCGCAAAGGAATGTGCAAAACCACATAAAAACCCCAAATTATCTGCTTGAGTCTTTGATTTGATTTAGATTTTCTGTGTTATTCAGAAGCAGAGAGAAGTTCTCCTTAAAACATAAACAAAATTCTGATGGTTGATATTTTCATGGCTGTTTTGAGCTACCAGTTCTGGCCTCTAATTAAGTTCTTTGGCCTCCTCATTGGTGGGCATTTGTGAGCCATGTGGCTGTTGATTTGTCTTCTTGACTCAACAAGTCTATCACCTGAAACCCATACTCCTGTCCCCAAACTCTTGTCCCACAAATGCTGAGGTCTGCAAGTCTGGTACCCAAAATGACTAAGAAGTATTCTCTTTACTGTTTCCATTGCTCACATGTTACTGTTATTTGCCACACACAGACTCACACAAACATACACACAGAGAAAAGGATGAGAATTTTTTATAAAGTCATGTTACTAGTTTATAGCATATATTTGTATGTAATAATTATGACCGTAAGCAATTATACAGAATAAATACATCTAATGAAAGTTACATAAATTTATAAAGACAAACATGCGGTTATTAAAGCTATTTAATTACAATAAATTTACATCTGATTTTTGCCATTTATCCAAAGCAATGTAGTAAAATGCTCTAATCACTATTTCTGTTTTATTTTCAGTTCTGTTTATGCAATTTAATATATTTCTTAAGCTGTATCTCCATGTAATATCGAGAGGTCTACCCACATACAGTAATGGTTTTTAAATTACTATTTTCATTGCTTTGGGTTATCCTACTAAAAAGGAAATGTGTTAGGTAGCATTTGGTCTTTGGCAACTAATCACTCTTTACCACTAGGTAGTGTATTTATTTATCAGGGGCCCATAGTTAAAGATATAGAGAGAAGGTAACCTTAAAACCAGCATCAGCTCAGTGACCACAATTTGACAGGTCCCTACCTTCCTTTTGTGGTGTCCAGAGTGGAAATACGCTTATGAACCCAGTCTGTTTCTAAGTTGCAACAGAGACTGTCTGTAAAAGCTGTTGCTCTGGTCAATTGAAAGGGACAACTAAAAATGAAACACAAGATTTTTGCCTGCTCTCTCCTAATCATAAGGATGTCACTTCTGGGGACAGATGGAAATTTTCTTTCATTAAAATAGTGGCAAAGTTGAAAATGTGTTTTTTAGATGAAGTTATTAAGATTGTGCTGATTACATAAAATAATTTGGAGGGTCTCATTCTCTATTCTCTGAAATTGTTTAACGTTTAAATAATTTGTTTCATGGCTGTGATAGAGTTTACTAGAGAAATTATCCATGCATGGTGATTTATTTGTCGTAAGATTTTCATTTACCGATTCATTTTCTATAATAATGGTAGATTCACATCTTCTATACATTCCTATGTCAGCTTTGGTAACTGGAATATTTCCTAGGAAAAACTTTCCATTTAATCTAAATCTTCAAAGGTATCAACAAAATGTTGTATAATATCCTTTTCTTATCTTTTTATTAACTGCAGCAGCTGTGGTGATACTTGCCTTTTTATTCCTGATGTTTTTCTGGTGGCTTTTTTTTTCTTGATCAGACTTTTAAATTTGCTAACATCACTATTTTTTAATTTGCTTTGTGATTCAGTAATTCTTGCTATTATCTCTTATTTTATTCATCTTATTTTCTTTAGGTTTATTTTGCTCTTCTTTACTGGCTAACTTCTTGAGAGATATTCTTAGCTCATTAATTTTGTTTACTTTTCTTTTCCACTGTTTCCTTGCATTTAAGATATTAAATTCCCTTTGCTTTAACTGCATTCTACAACTTTTGATGCATAATATTTCTGTTGCCATTTCTTTCAAATGTTATCTGAACCTCATTATAATTTCTTTTTTGAACCATGGACAAATGAAAGTACTTTCATAATTTTTAAATATATAAAAAATTCTAGTTATTTTTGTCGTATAGATTAACAGCTAATTTGTCCTATGATCAGACTGCAAATTCTTTGATTTTAGTAATTTGAAATCTGTTGACTGTTGACTTGTTTCATGACTCAGTATATGATAAGTTTTTGTGAACAGTCCAGCTGTACTTAGTATGAATATCATGCTTTCTTTTCTTTTTCTTCTTTTTTTTTTGCAGCAGTGTCCTATATAAAGTCATTGCATTTGTTATAAATCTTACTTTTCCAATATCCTGAATAAATTTTGTCAATTTTTTTAATCAAAGAAGTGCATCAAACTATCCCATTATAATTGTGAATTTGTTGATATCTTCTTTTAATTTATTAATTTTTCTTTATGTAACATATGTTTGTGTCTTTAGGTCATTGTGGCTGAAAAGTGTTTTATATTTCCACGATTAATGCCTTTCATCATCTTTGGAAAAGTCATGTTCCTTAAAGTCTGTTTTGCCTGTTAATAATTTAGCTACCCCAGGTTTATTTGGAGTAGCATTTTCATCATAAATCTACTTGCATCCTTGACCCAAATCTCTTAGTAAAAACATAGAATTGAATTTTATTTACTGTGCAGTCATACAATAGAATTGGTTGGCAAGGTCCATTATTTTAGGGTTTGCAGTTTTAACCACAATGAAGTTAGGAGACCTGCCAAGCAATTCCTGCGCTATGAAGGTATTAATTATGCCAGAATGTGTTTAAATTGCCCTCTGTAACAAAATGTAATACATTATTCACTAAAGCTATTTTTAAGGTCTGCCTTCAGAATTTAATCAATTTTACAGTCTTGTTCCCTCTAGCTGTGACATTCCATTGCATTTTTATTTGCACTGTATGAATATTGGTGAGTGAGAATAATCAATTTTGATTTAATTAACTGAAGGGAAAAAATGACAATCCAAAATTGGTGTATATAGAAATACTTTTGAAACCAAGTTTTATTTTTTTTAATTTTTAACCAATCACATATCTTTTCCAATTGTTCTTGTTCTAGTTCTCTACTCCAACCAATAATCCCTTTCACTGACTACATATTGTGATAATTCTAGAAATTGCTAGGTCTTTCTTTTTTATTTAGTTGGCTTGTACTCCATTCAATTTACAGGCAATTTTTGCAAAACCCCATTTAAATATATTTTATTGCAATACATATACAAATAAATCTATCTAAAATACAGTCAGGTATAACCATTCTGTGCAAAAATGGGTTATACATTCTTTTTCTAGCTCTATTAACAATATCCTTAAGAAACTGGAAGCCTGCAGAGCCTTCACAAGATTAGGAAGTTGTCAAGTTTAGCTTGGATATAATACAGGTGCAAGTGGCTACTGAAATCAGATCTTTATAGCCTGTAATGTCATTAGCAAGTCTGGAACATATTTTTAGTGAATGTTGTCATTTAAATAATTAAAATTATATTATTTTAAATAATTATCTACTATACAATCAGTATGATGTATTATTTTGGTAAACTTTAAAAATGGGTGGACTATTTAAAATAAATACTTCAAAAACAAAATTACATACTCCTGTATACATTACAGTAAAATAAAGATGTTTTTATTTTGATTAGCTCATAATTTTAAATAATGTAAGCAGAATAATTTTTCTTGGTAAATAGTCGCATATTTTAATCAGTTTCTCAGTCATATCTGTTTCTAATACTGTGTCTTTGGTTTTCTCCTTGAGTCTTTATTATTGCTAACTTTTTTTTAAAAATGCACTCATTCAAAGTTGTGGAATAACTAATATTTTGACACATTCAAATATTTTTCAGTGGGGGGAGAAAACCCACTCCACAGGTCTGAGATAACTGTTAAACGCTGATGAATATCTGCTAAATGAAGCCTATCTTCAGTGCAAATGTCCAAACTAAACAGAACAACTTCTCAATCTTATGATAACCATAAAGACTTCCAGCTTCTTAATAACACTGCTAATACATTTGAAAGAAGAATGAACGACTCCCTTGAACCACATTAAGTCCCATGAAATGCCTATAAGCAATGTATACATGTGATTTATTTTTTGAATTAGTCTTTTTGAGAATATGCCCACGTTCTGGGTGTTTTCTTCTCATAGAACTTCTGGGACCTCCTTCAGGTCTTCATTCAAATGTTGCTACCTTAGTAAGTCCTTCCTGTGCCCCACCTTCCTGTCATCCTTCCTACCTTCTTCTGTATAGCAATTACCACATCTACAAATCTTACCCTTTAGCTATTCGTTTTATTTAGCTCTTATATTTACAACAATACAATATAGACTCTGTAAAATAGTTTTGTTTGTTTTTGATGTTTTGTCTGCTAAAATATATAGTTGTTTTGGAAATATAGTTATTTCATTCATTGAGCATGAACTTTCCTGCATTAGAAGAGCATCGGTCAATTTACTTAATGCCTCTGTGTGCCAATATTATTATCTTTAATATGAAATTAATAATTACATTTATCCCACTGAGTGCTTATGACGGTTAAAAAAGAATAAAATGAACATAAAAGAGTTGTCACTTTGCCAGGCACATAGTAAGGACTCAATAAAAAAAATAGTAAGAAAGATGACTATCGTAAATGGTGATGATTTACTACAGATTCAGAGAATACTTGGTGGCATTTGGTTTCTTGAAACCAGAACAAAAAACTTACTACCTGTTCTTTAAAAAGCTTCAACAGAAGCTAATGAGCCAGAGAAGACTCATAATTTCAGAAGTTTATTAGTATTTGCCTGCCATCCTGCAGTCACCAGGGAAGTCCATTTCAAATATGTAATCTGTCTCTTTCTCTGTCTTACTGCTTCACTTTATTATAATTCTCTTTTCTATGTAATACTGTGAAATCAAAAAAATCATCTTTTGAAAAAAAGGATTATCCTTTCACCTGTTTCATTATTCAAGCTATGAGTCCAAAACATACAGGCAAACGCTGGATCCTCCCAAGGCTTTAATTCTCAGAGGCAATTGCAGCCTCTGGTCCCTGTGACCACATCACTTCACTTCTTAATATGACTTCTTTTCACATGTTTTCCATTTCAGCTGAATAACAAACCACTTTCCCTCCCACATTATTGGAATGTTGCTTACATATACCCACTCATTTTTGTCATCTTCAGTTCTGTGCTTTGACTCTGCTGTACTGCTGAAAACTTCATTCCCTGGAGAACTGGGTACAACTGTACCAGCAATTTAGTGATACTATTATCATTTCATCAAATAGGTTTACAAATGCAAATGTCAAAATTGTTAAGGATTATTACTAGTCTGCAATCAGGTTTGTCTAAAAATCTTACTGATTTTGAGGTGCAGCATAAAGTACACCATCTTAAATATATTCCATAGGAGTTGGTTTTTTATTGAACTTCGCAAATTAACTTTTCTATAATTGAATTAAAAACTGATCTCAGAAGCTGAAATATGGATATGGCCTATTTTTTCAACAATTCTAGTCAACATAGTTTGAATATACACACCAAAAAAGAAGTTACCTTGTTTATAACCCAGAAAAATGAAGATTTTTCAAGGCCAAAGTCAAAGATTGTTTTGCTTTAAAAAAAAAAAGCTAGTGAAATAAACATTGCTGTTATATGTACTCTCAAAACTTCATTGTGCTTTGACCTTACCACAAGTAGATATATTTGTAAAGTCAATTTTAAAAGTGCTTGCTGTTTGAAAATAGTTGGTGAATTCAATGATTGAGTGCACCTGTCTGCTTAGGCTAACCCTCATACTGGAGTTACTTCTGTAGGAAGAGATTTTAAGGGGAAATGAAAAGCCCAAATTATCCAAAATAATAATTCTTTGATAAATTATTCCCTCACTTAGAAAATAAAAAATAAAATCATAGTAAATTAGTGACACTTTGCTTTTGGGAAACTGGATATTATTTAGTCTATGAATGTGTACAAAAAGTGCCATCTTCAAGGGGGGAGGGTATAGCTGACAGTGTTAGAGGGGACACTTAGCATGCAGGAGATCCTGGGTTCAATCCCCAGTACCTCCTCTAAAAATAAATAAATACACTTAATTACCTCCCCCCAAAAAAAACTAAAAAAAAAATTGCCATCTTCTTAATTGACCATTTTCATAGGTAATGCTATATCACGTTTCTTGCTGAGTTTTATAAATGGTTACCCAAATAAGTGTGTTGAAATTTTCAAATTTTATCTTGGAAGGTTTTTTTGTAATGGTGGTGATGGTTGCTCCGTCTTACTACATCTAGAGGCGCTACGGAATAAAGCTGCACAGGCCTCATTATTACAGGACTTCGTAGCAGCTACGATTTGACTGGTGACATCATTTAAGGTAGCTGTTAAGTTTTCCTTTGCAAAAATGCAAATGAGAAGTTAATTTTTGAAAATTTTTCTCTTTTATATTATTACGCTTGCAAGGTTAACCCACAGTATTACCTGTAGTCTAGATCTTTATTTTCATTACTTTATAGGATGTGGATTGTATAGATTTTCCACACTTTATTTTTCCTTTCTACTATTGAAGGACATTTGGGTCTTATTATTTTTTCAGTATTATGGACAGGGGTATTGTAAATATTCTTTTACGTGTATCCTGGTTTAAATGTGCCTGAGTTTCTCTAGTGTTTATATAGAGGAATAGAAATACTGACTATGGATATAGATAGCTTCAATTTTAATACATAAAGCCATGTTTTCCAGTCAGTTTTTCTGTATAAAAATGAAATAAATTTCCCTCATATATTTTGCTTAGAAAGTCAACCCAAATTCCCAGCCCAACTGAAACACAATGTATGACCTTTTAAGTAATATTTCTGATTAATTTGTCTGTTTCATTTTGGGCAGGCTTTTATGTTTTACTTTTTAAAAATAATTTTGTTCAAATATTACAATTTAATGTATTTTAAAGGCTAAGTTAGATTATTTGGGGATAAGGATTCTAAAAACAGAAAAAAAAAAGGGTAGAATAAAAATTGAGTATATAAGTAAGTAGACAGAAGAGGTACCTATTCATAATTAACATCAGGAAAAGAAATAGTAATTTAAGGATAAATAGAAAATTACCCCTTCCAGTTACTGCTACATAGATTTTTTTCCCCCATAAAAGTTTCACTTAACATCATGGGTAACATCTGACTCAGAGGTACACATCTTTTCTTCAGGTCATTTTAGAAATCTTGAAACTTGTAGGACTCAATAAAAGGGTAACCGATGAGCTACTTAGAGGTTTGTGTGGAGTCCTACACATTTGAAAATTTTTTTAAAGATGGAGAGAGCAGCAGAGGACCGATTCTGACAATTTCCTGCTGATGTAAAATTTGGGTGATTTATCTGTTCAGCTTGTTGAAATCTATTCCAAATTGTCATAGTCTTCAAGGCAGATGGGAAAAAAAAGTCCCTTATATGAAACCCTGCTATGAATGCCTTTATGTGATCCCTACCCTTGCATGTGGACAGGACCTGTGGCTTGCTTAAATTGAAAGAATGTGGGAACGATGGGATTTGGACCGTTGCATATATGTGATACAGAAAAATGTAGCACCTATCTCCCTCTGCACTGCTGGCTTTGAAGAAGCACGCGTCCATGAATCCCACAGCCATGAGCAAAGGAATATTTCTTACTTCTCTTGCTCATATTACTTCTGACTAGTAGGGTTATTAGAATGCACAACTTAATTATTATTCAAAGATAAGCAAGCCCATGTATTTCTCACTCAACACTGGGAGATCAAAAGAGTCAGTTTAATTAGACTTTATCAGGCAAATAGCACTCAGCAACTGTACTGCATATTTTATATTAGAGGCTGCCATTGTATTGGATGTAAAAGGGATGCAGATTAAGTAAGGAGTCAGTGGGCGTGTATCTAAAACTTTCTGTAGGATGTAACTGCCCATTATTACCTGAGGAATGTGTTTCCCTGTATCATAGTTCTGGAAGAGAATCTGATGTCTTCAATAACAAATATGTCTTCACTGGCATAGGTGTCACTTCTATCTGAAAGATGAATATGGACAAAAATGCTTCTACAGTTTCGCAAATAAGGAGTTACCTGTTTTCCTGAAAAGAATTAACAACAGTCAAACCACAGCATGAAACCAACTGTTCAAACCATCCAGATGGAGGCCTGGTGCAGACTAGAGTCACTGAATTTTCTCCATTATAATTAGTTTCCTCTTCTAGACTCAACTGAAATTACTCTATGACCTGAGTGCCTCATTTGTAGATAAATACAGAAGTGGTCCTCCTAATGCATTAAAAATTACCTGAGTATTTTATCTATTTTCTGTATCCTGTTATCACTTGTGTATTTATTTTTAAATCATTTATAAATGAGAATGAGAACATCTAAAATAATTATTGTAGTCTCTTTATTCCCTCTCAAAGAGCATAATTTTCACATCTCAAACTTTCTGGGAATGTGTATGAATATACGTACACCAAAATGCATTAGGTCATTTATTATTTTCAAACTCTGATCTAGTTATTTGTACTGCACTGAATAGGCATGAATTCTAACACTAATTAAAGCAAGTACTTGGAATAGTGATCTGGCAGCTCAGAATTTTTTTAAACTACTTTGAGATGGAGCTTGGCTAACTTGCTTTCTTATCATCAGTATTGTTTTCCTCTTGGTTTTTGCCAAGTCATCTGCCAGTAAGTGTACTGAATACTCAGATAGTTCAGGAATGAATTTCTTCCAAGGGAGCATACTAAATCAAGGAATTATTCTGAGAGAAAATTAAAATCAAACCCTTAATTAAAATTAAACCTATGCTAGTCAGGCAAAAAATATCTGCCATGTTTATTTAATATCTTCCACTAGATATAAATTAAACTAGAGTTATATGGTGAGACTGAATGGAAGTCGACATTTGTCTAACCCAACCAAGATGCTCAGGGAATAATACACTGTGTCTCTGCCCACCATACCAGATATTGATTAGGGTGACCAGTTCAATTCAATTCAATTTCTATTGAAATTTCAAGTGATCTATATGATTTTAGGGACACTAAGATTACAGTCAATACAACTGATTGACTTTGTTTTTATTTTTCTTTCCCTAAATGTGGTAAATTAGTTATAAATTAGCAGTAACTCTGATTGGTATCTCATCAAAGCTCACACAGTTCCAGGGATGAAATGTAGGAGGCTTTTATGTATGACTATCAGTCTGCATGTGGTCTACATTGGTGGGTCACTATGCTGAATCCCAAGGTTGGATGAAAGGGTCAGTATATGAACATGTATTTCTTTGAGGGTCATCTAATAACAATCAAGTTTTTATTTCTCTGAAAATAATTACCAGAAAGACATTTTGTTGCATAAATTTTAAATTCTAGTGATTTAACCAGTGAATCTTTAATTATTAACCTTTAAATAATGGAGAGTCTGTAATATTATTTTAGATGACTCTAACTTGTGTGCCAACACTGGTTATTGCTTTTTTCTTTTTTTGAAATTTCATCTTGGATTAGAGATTAATAGGAGTTATTTCTCTGAAACACATACCTGATACAAAAGTCACTTCTTGATCTAATATCAAATTTGTTATATTTTAAAATCTTTGCTTCTTCGTAGTTTGCATTTTACCAGCTTTTAAAAAGTCAAGTTAATGCTTTTAAATGTAGCAAGAAAAGGAAAAAGAGGAAATAAACTTTCAAATAACACTTTCCTTTGGGGAAATGTTCAGGTAATTTGGAGCGCTTGATTGCAGTGGTTGAGGAGATTGAAGAGACAATGTTGTGAAAGTATAATGAGAGCTAAAAACATCTGAAATTGTTGGTTGTTCTTTGGGGAATCGTTAGCTTTTTCCTTTTCAGATAAGGGGAGCCACATAAAATGATTTCCTTTTTCCCCTTACTTGCTAGAAGTGAAATATTACATTCAGTTGCAGTATCTATATTAACTTTCGCAGTTACAATATATTTTCTCGGTCTTTTCTCGTCTCTCTTGTGTCTTCAGTTTTATTCATTTTCTCCTGTAACATTTTGTAAGCCTCAAAAGTTCTTAGGGATCTGAGCTGTAAATAAAGTTTAATGAAAAATATGTTGGTTCAAATGAAATAAAAATTGTGTTTATTTACCCCCTATGTGTGTGGAAAGAGCGAACTTTTCTAAAATATATATCTGATTCCACCATCCCTTTAGAATCTTTAAAAGTTGTCTTCAACATAAAAATCCAACTATTTTCTGAGGGTTATAATATCCTTTATGAATAGGTCCCTACTTAGCTTTCTAATTATCTCCTATATTTTTACACTTTCATACCCCATGACCTAGCCTTTCTGAACTACTTATATTTGCAAAACATGTTTTCCAAACTCTATGACTCTATAACACTGCTTCCTTTACTTCTCCTCCTTTTCATTATCTATGTAATTTCTCCAAATCTCTGAAAACACAGTCTCACTGTCCCTTACTGCAAAATGCTTTTCAAGATCTTCCCAGCTCCTTTCCCCACCCCAATCCCACATCTGATATGAATTGGATCACCTGCTTCCTTGGTGCACCCATAGCATCCTGTGCAGTTATACCTCAAAACATTCAGAACACTGTATGTTAATTAACAGTCATCTCTAATAAGTTTGGAGTGCCTTTATTACCTTCTATAACTCTGGTGTATATCATAACACCTACAACATACTAGGCACACAAAATTGACCAAACAAGTATTTATTTTTGATTTGAAGCTTTTACGTTGATGAGTCTCTGTGGACATTTCAACCTCGTAGTTAATTTCCAACTGGAGGAGAACCCAGAAAGTTCATGTCACTGGACAACCATTGGTTCAGTTTCTACACATTGTATAAATTGATTCCATCATTCCAAGTAAGAGCTCTCTTATATAAAAGGTATGTTTGACAATTTGGAAAGTATTAATAGGATATTGGGAAAAGAAACAAAATAAAATCTAAAACCAATGACTGAAAAATGATGTATGGGTTCACAATGGATTATTGGTATGAACACTGGTCATTCCCAGTTAGTGCTCTATTCCAACTGTAACCAACATTTGATTCTTATCCATCTTATCCAATGGGGAAACTACCCTCTCCAAGACTAACTGTAACGCATACTTCCCAAAGCAGTTTTTCCTCCAACTTGATTATCAATCATTATTTTATCCACAAATGAGCCTAAGATTTATGATTAATCTTTAAATTTTTCACTTTCTTTAAGAAACTCTTCCTATCATTGTATAGATTTCAATTTCTTTACCGATTTCTGCCACTTAATGCTTTCTTTACTGTTAAATATGAATTTGGTAAGTCAGCCAGAATGAAGTGTCTGGCATTAAACATGAGTCTCATTTTAGGCAAAAAACCACAGTTGGATGAGAAAGTTCATTTACATGTACAAATCTAGATAATTTTAAGTAAAGTCCTAGGTAATGTGAAATAAGAATCTTAGAATATAATGTAATAGAGTTTCATACTATAAATTTTATAAACAAGAAAGGTGAGAGCCAGTGAAGTCAAACCTATACAGGGTTACAAAAATACAAGTCTATAGTGTAATTAATTGTCTTAGTCTGTGCACAATTTTCCTTTTATTCCAAGTAGCTTTATGTAACTAGGAAGTTACTTCATCAGTGAAGAGGGGGAGGAGATAAAAGTTGACAATAAAAAACAATCATTTATTTAGGAAGCTTTAATGAAAAAGGAGGCCATATATCCCATAGACTTTACCAGCCTATATCATTGTAAGTTCATATCACTATAATAACAGGATCCTGGGTAGAAGACATGCTATCAGCTTTTATTTATAGAAATAAACCTGCACGTAAGTGACATTTTCTGATTTTCCCTTATTCAGTCAGCCACTAAAATGTAAAGCTTGACCGAAATATCAAATCTCATGGGCTCATCCAAAGTCTCAGCATACAGTTTATTGATCTTTTGGGTTAAAATACAATGGAAATTATTTCTAAAATTAATCTGTAGGTCACAAGATTTCATACACTTTTAGTGTCTATGTGGCACATATTTTTCTGCCAAAACATACCAACATCAGCTTTTAGGTTATTTACTGAAATTTAAATCCACCCTTGATATTGTTTTAAGACCAAAGGATGGGGTGTTAACCAAGAAAAGTGGACCTGATGTGCAAGCTTAGGTTCAGGATGTTGAAGTTATGGATAACATTTTCAATCTATTTAATGAAACACTGTTTTGTTTTATTTTCTTCTCTGAAAAACTGTAAAATAAAACCTGGGCAGACATTTGCTCCCAGACTATGACAAAAATAGATTTCTAAGAGAAAAATAGTATGTTGTTAAATATGTTTCCTCACAAGGAAGGATGACACTTTTGAAAATAAATGCCTGCTCTTATTTTTAAATATACTTAGATTTGGGGAAGGAAATATTTTGTTGAAACTATATTCTTTTTCTTTAAAGGGGGATAAGTTAGACAGTTTAGTGAGATAGTCAGAATAAGCGTCCCTAAAGAAGCCCACAACAAAATCTCTGGAGCTGTGAATATGTTATCTTACTTGAGAAAAGAGACTGCCATGTGTGATTAACTTAAAGACCTTTGGATGGGGAGATTATTTTAGATTATCTAGGTGAGCCCAGTGTAATCACAATTGCCCTTAAAAGTGGAGGAGGAAGGTCGAAAAGTCACAAGAAGATGCAACTATGAAAGAAAGGCACAGAGAAATGCAACTTTGTTGGCTTTGATGATGGAAGAAGAGAGCAATGAACCGAAGACTATGGATGGTCTCTAGAAACTGAAAAGGTCAAGGAAATGAATTCTCTTCTAGAGCCTCCAGAGAGAACTGCAGCCCTGGTAATGTGTTGATTTTCACCCAGTGAGAACCATGTCAAATCTCTATCTATAAACTGTGGGATAATAAATTTGTGTTATTTATGCTGCAAATTTGTGGTAACTTATTATAACAGTGATAGAAAATTAATACAGTTAATATGGCCTTTTCTTCTCAAAATGGCAGATTAAATATAAACATTTATCTCTGCTGTTTCCTGAAACTATTGAAACAATAGCAGAGAATCTTTTAAAGGCATAGCAGATAGCAAAAAGTTCAGGAAAGGAGACAGTAATCCAAAGAACTCCTTGAAAGTCTGTTTGAAAAGCAGACTTCCCTTTGTTTTAATCAACTCAACTGGTTTTCAGAACAAGGGCAGCCAGGTACCTCCTCTGTAGGAAGGTGATTACAGAGTCTTAACCTGGGCAATGTCAGTCATTGGCTTTAAAGAAGCAGCTTAAGGATTCTAACGTCCAGTGAATAGTCCAACCATGCCACTGAACAGTAAAGACCACAGCTGGACTTACCCCATACAAGTGCACAGAGCCTCAATAACCCTTTTATTGCCTCGCTAGAAAAATAGATTCAAAATCATATTATTGAAAGATACTAAAAACAGAATGCGGGGAGAAGAAACATTTAAAACACACTCTCAATAATTTGAGAGAGCTAAAATCCTTCACTTATGATACAAGAAAAAGATCCTTTAAAAAAGGAAATAGTTAAGGAACAACAACAAAAAGTTCTTGTTGAAAATTAAAACTACTATAGATGAAAAATAAACATCTTGAAAAGATAAATGAAATCAAATAGATGGATATAAATGAAAGTCATAGAAGATAAAATTAAGGAAATTTCCAAGAAAGTAGAGAAAAAAATACAGAAATAATAAATAAAAGAGGAAACATGAGAATACTAGAAAATCATCCCCAGAGTTCCAACATCCTAATAATGAGATTTCCAGAAAGAAGGATGAGAGGAAGACGGAGGGGAATAAATACAGGAAAATGCTAAAGAAAATTATCCTGATGGATGCGAGTTTCCAGACTGAAAGTGCACAGCAAAGCAGATTAAAAATGGATTTACACTTAGAGGCAGAGATTTTGAAAGTTTAGAACACCAGGGAAGATTAGAATATCCTATAAGCTTTAAGGGGAGAAATCAGTTTTATAGAAGGATTAAAACTTAATGGCATCAGATATCTCAGTAGCAACACAGGAAACTAGGAGAAAAAGGAACAATGCCACTGAAAATCAGAAAGAAATTTCTACACTGGGCCAAACTCTTAATATTAAGTATTAGGGATAAATTAATTTATTTAAAGATACCAAGCTTTCAAAAAGTTTACTACCAGATTTTTTTTTTTTTTTTTTTTTTTTTTTTTTTTACTGAGAAACTCCTGGAAAATGTGCTTCATCAAAACCAAGTAATAAACCAAGAAAGCTGAAAACATGTTCCATAAAACAAGATTTCGATACCAAGAAAGAGGTGAATGAAATCTCCATGATGATGATAAAGGGAGATCCCAAGACAAGAGCTGCACAGTAGATTGAAAGAAATTCACACACTTGAGCAGATCAGAATGCTTTGGCAGAGATTTCTTCAAGAAGATAAAATTGCTCCAATATCTTATATGTTTGAGGAGTTAACAGAAAGATATTTATAATTAGGAAAAACACTGTGGCTAAATTAGTGATAAGTATGTATAAATAAGCTAAACAAAAACCACTCTATCAACTCACAGGGGGAGAGCTGTGAAGGGTAGGAAAAATGATCAAAAAACATGGGCTGAAATGCAATAGAGCTTAAAACACTGATTATCTAATTAAAATATGATATAAGAATATTGGAAATTTAAGATAGGTTGCATATTGTAGAGATGTGGTGGGGATCAAGTGTAGAAACAGAACTAGAGCTCATCCACCAAATGGAACATCCGGAAGAAGCAACTGCATATCAATAGAACCACCCAGAGGGCAGGGACTACTCAGGTTTGTGAATTTAATTTAACCCTCTAAACAATCTCTGAGAATCAGTTTTTTCAAGTGTGTAACAGGGATAATTTCTACCATGTAGAGCTGTTGTGAAGATTCAAATAATGCATGCAAATCAGCATGTGAGTGTTTGACTTGCGGAGCTGGTAAAGGATAAGCAGGAGTTAAACTGGATGATATTCTTAGTAAGCAACAAGAAGGAATAAAGGGCCCTACCGTATTTGCTGTCCACAGCATGCATAGATCAAACACAGTCCACATATTCAAAAACACCTGTGATTTCAAGAAAACTTTATGGGTTAAAAAATCACAATTTGGAAAACAATTCTACTGGATAATGAGGATCATTCTTTTTGAATTCCACTAGTACAGAATACAAGAACTTGACTTTGTGGATTAATTCTGTGAGGTGCCAGAGAGTGGAACACATGACATCATAGAACTCATCTGATCCAAAATTGGGAAAACACCTTCTCTTCGAACCACTGTGAGAAAAAGTAACTGAACACTTTTTTAAAAAGTTCGTTCGATAGTTGAAATTAGGAAAACTGTATTTGTCTGCTTTACTTACTGTGGCTCTTAAAACACGGGTTTAGCAAAGGGTAAAGCTAGATGGTCATGAAGCTTCATCCAAATGCAGATCTCAAATAATTTGCATTAGTAAGTTCAGGTTCCATAATGCTGAAGCATCTCACCAGTAAGAAACCAAAATAAAAGTAACCCTCAAGGAAAGACTTTTAATGGATTGAATCATTGATTTTTTTAGGAATGAAGATTCTTACAATAAACAGAATCAAGTAATATGAGTAATTAACTGTTGGAAAGTAGAAAAATGATGAGCACACTGTAAAAATTTAACCCAATCATACTTTGAAAGTTTAATACAGTTTTTATAAAACTGAACTTGCAGTATTGAATACATAAGTTTATATTTTTGAAACCTAAATGACCTTGTACATTTAAATAATAATAAAATGCATGCCTGACAGTGCAGTTAGTTTGATGATAATTTGAATATGTACAACATAATTCAAGTACAAATTTTGAAGTAGAGCTCTCAGGTGTGCTGTAAAATCAAGCTGAACTCTCTTCATAGGATGAAATGGTAGAGATTTTCATTCAAATAGAATGTAAGCCACTTTCCCCATAATCTCACTTTTCCTACAAGAGAAATAATCCATTATAATCCCATCCTGTTTCCAAAAACGTGGCTCTTGATTTCTGAGACAACCAAATATTTCTCAGAGTAATTAAAGCCATATATGGATGAATTTAAAAGAGCATAAGAATTTTTTCAGAAGTAATTAATGATAAAATATCCTTATTTTTAATTTAATATATATTTACAAAAGTATATTCACATATTGCTGAGGATATTTAAATTGAAGATAAGCATTATCAAAATAATTGTATTTCTTTTATTTACATCATTTTGATAAATAGAATGAAATATTTTACCATGACAGGAGCTATACCATGAAAATCCCATAGAAAGAGACTAGTTTCCAGTCATTAAGTTGAATTATTCAGTTCAATGAACACATTACATTTTGCTTCCAATAGTCATCACGTTGGTGGGCTGAAAATTATCTTGACTTAAGTTGACTTTTACTTTCTTTGATTTGAGATCTTACAAATTCCTGAAATGGAAACACCAGAGGTTTATTTTTCATTCAGTCAATAAAATGCATAATTTTTCACTGCCAGGAAAACATGTCATGTACAGATGGAACAAATGTTACAGGAAATCACTTTGATAAGAAGTCCTGCAGGCTGAAATGTATGAAACTGAGATGACTTTGCTTGGAATGATCAGTGTCAAAAAAAATCAGCAAAATGAGAAGAAAAAAGCAATTCTTTATTTTTATCCAAATATATCAGACTTCATAATTTAGTTTCAACAAAAACGTAGAGTCACCATATATCATCCAAACTGGGACATGGTAAGAGTGAAAGGGAGCACTGTTAATAATTACACACGTACAACAGGTATAAACTGAAACTCTCCTGGGTAAACTGGAACCTAAGATCAGCTTATCAATAGGGGTTAAACTGCAATTACATGCAGAAATCATCCCTCTCCCATACATATGTGGGAAAGATAAGGGAATAGTATTCACTAAGAAAAATTAATTTGGCAAAGTGATTCTTTCTCATCAATCAGGTCTCTGTTCAAATACCACCGCCTCCCTGAGCCAGTCACCTCTCCTAAGATAATCAATCTTATTTCACCCAGTCATTTTCCATCATGTTAGCCTGTTTTCCTTCCTTCAGACTGATATTTTGACTCTCTGAAATCGTCTCATTTGCTTTTTGTCTCCCTCTCCCTACTCTCCTGCCGATAATGCAGTGTTTGAATGAGCAGTGACCTCTTCTGACTTAGTCATATCCAAAGCCACAGGAGCTAAAAATGTCTAGAACATAAAAGGCATGCAAAAATTTTGTTGAATGAATGAATGAATATATTTGGAGAGTTTATTTTTGGTCCTATATTCTCCTTGGTGTCAAAGACAAATTAAAATGACTCTCCAAATTAAAGTATGGCTCTGTTCAGTTTTAAGTGGTTGGACTAAATGATCTATGCAGTATCTTCCACTGATAATAAATATACTGTGCCCCCTGGACCCCCTTCTCTCCCAGCTACTATTTCATTTCCTATATCCAACAAATAAGAAAGTCTGGGGGTCATGGGTAGGGCAACCAGCTCCATTCACAGTGGATGGATGCTCAGAGTTGATCATTTTGCCAGTAACGATTCCCTGGTATATGTTTGCACCTACAG
The DNA here is from genome assembly GCF_009834535.1 of Camelus ferus. Taxonomy (NCBI): domain Eukaryota; kingdom Metazoa; phylum Chordata; class Mammalia; order Artiodactyla; family Camelidae; genus Camelus; species Camelus ferus. The sequence goes on along the minus strand of NC_045700.1, from coordinate 32,683,098 downwards.
AATTTGATAAAGAGGTAGCCAGAAGGTATTATCATAGTCAATGATAGAATTGTGGATGTAATAATTTTCCAATAAAATCATCACAGGGTTGATAAAAACTGGGAAGTGATGAGAGTCCAAACCAGCCATTAAGATTTACATATTTGTGAGGAGAAAGATTAATTCTGGACAGATTTAGACTGAAATGCCCAAAGAAGTTTTATAGGAAAATCCATCCATGATAATCTGATAAGGAGCACTTATAAATTTTCATAAAAATCTCTGCATTCCAGATCTTTATTTTGCATGTGTTCTTCTGAGGAATGGTTTTGATTCCCACTAATGGGTCATAAATCAGACCTTTGGGTTCAAAAAATATTACTGCTAAAATGATTTTGGGAGGCCAGAGATCCAAGACACCAATAAAAAGAACGTTTACCAAAACAAAACAAAACAAAAAACCCACAAGGGTAAAATATCTTCAAGTCATCTGGTTTTAAATTCTCTCATGTATATACAAAATATTCCTTCTAAATTGAGTGACAGGCATGGGATGAGATAGGTTCCCCAGATGAGGAAAAAAGTCTTTCCTTTTATAACAAATGCCACAAACAAGAGGATGGCATAAAAAAGAGACTCAATTAGACATACACATTTTAAGCATAAATATTATCATCTGTTTCATTGTATTAACTCATAAGGATAAATCATTAGTTTTTAAAATGACAAAAGTCCAAGAAAAAGAATAAAAATGTTACCAATGACTCAGTTTGAAGCAGGGACCATTAATTATGTAGTTTCACACAGATTCGAACATATCCAATGTAACTTGGCTACTGACTGTTACAATGACAGCATTTGTTCAGAGCTCATATTTGCATTAAATCATATGCAAAAGAGATTTCCAGACTTTAATTCGCCCAGGAAAGGGACAACTCTCAAAATAAGCAATGTTTATTTTTCCCCAGTACTAGCAACTTCTAAAAATCATAAGAAATTTTCAGCATATTGGTATGCTTTAAAATTTACAAGTTAAATAAATACTGGTTATATTTCTGCAGGGCCATAAACAGAACAGACTTGTGTGACTCCCTTATATAAAGCACAATTGAAACTCTTCCAGGACCTTAAACAGCAGAAAACATTAAATCAGATTTTAAAATGACAAATAATTTAAGGCTAAAATATTTGGTGTTAATGATTAATGCCAGAAGCCTTCCTAGCCTAATAAAGTAAACATGCACAAGAACTACAACTTCGAACAAAACATCACAATTTTATCAGATATATATGTATGTATGTGTGTGTATATTTATGGATATACATGTGTGTGTATATATAAAACTGTATTTTATACACACACACACATATATATATATATATAGTTTTATCACCCTGAAAGCTATTGATTCATGTTTGGCTTAATACATATTTTAGAAATGTTGTGGAGAGTACCACCTCTTTAAATATATATATATGTATATATATATATACATTTTCCAGAATATACAATATAAATATACCATATAGAAATCATGCCATAAAACTAAATGCAAAATTTGCACGTTATTGCATGCTGGATGTGATAATACATGCCCGTTAATAAGAACCTCCTTGTGGTGTTCTCCCTTCACAACTTTTCCTTTCTGCACAGTAGCAATATTTGAAAAGGAAGGGTTCTCAAATATGCATATATGACTCGGGGGAAATGTACCTTTCAGATTCCTTAGAGAGGATGATCTCATCCACCAGATATGGGACTATTACTAAATCAAACAGTAAATAATGCCTGAAGGGGTGTTTTGTTATGTGAATCTATCCGAGTTCATTTTTCTTAATTTTGCTGGAAGATTCCCTTCCATCCTGGCTGCTCCTCCTGCCATCTTTTGAAGCTTTGGTGGCAAATCAGCCACTGACTGGCTCATGGGATCGGACAACATTTTGGTGGTTTTTGATACCAGTTTTTCTTCTGAATTGCCAGGTACTGAACTTATTCGTTGAAGTTTCATGGGCAAATCTCCCAAGCTGTAGGCTTTTTCAGAAGTTGTAGAACTCATTCTTAAGAGTTTTTTGGGAAAGTCTTCTCTTCCAGTAATTTTCTGTAGCTTAGATGGAAGTTTGGTACTAATGTCATCAAGTCCATCTAAGCATTCCACAGAATTGTGTCTTTCTTTGCTGTTAGTTATGGCTGGTGCTATTAAAGGGGACGACATAAGTAGCATTTCCTCCTGTTCTTTCACACTGTACGGTGGGGTGGGGACTTCAAATGTTGCATGGAACTGGGAGTAATCAACTTTAAAGAATCCTTCTTCTAAGGAAATTACAGGAAAAAAACGATGACCCCAAAGAACTTCGTCTTCAGTGTATGACGTTCGAGCTTGACAAGTCATCCCTGAAAGCAAAAAGAAAATCCTCGATAAATTATGCATAGTAGAAGCACAGGTTAAGGCAGTTTGAACTAAAGAGTTCATTTTGCTTTCTTATTTAAGCTTTGGACTGTTTATCTGAGAGACTGAATAATAGAATATGTTAAAAGTTGTGATGTATTAATAGCTTTGATACATACACTTTCTTCCAATAAAATACAAAGGGTACTTTTACTCTTCATGTTTGGAAAATAATACATCAAAGCTTAACTAATTGTTTATTATCCATAAACCAAGAAGTAGAAATAGCATAGAATAATTTCATAACACATGTCTTTTCTATAAGGAGATAAGTGGAAAAATCACATAGTCATTTTCCGTCATTCAAGAAGCAACGTGATATAGGAAACAAACAAAAACTGATTTTGAATCCAAACTTTACCTCTGTGTAAACTTAAGGATACTTAACTGAGTACCACTTTCCTCTTCTGCAGAGTGAAGCATAAAAACACCACTGTCTCATAGGACTTCTATGAGCATGAAATAAAATTATGTGTGCAGAAATGTAAAACGTGCCATGTAATGTCTAAAAATGGTTGGCGTTTATAAATGAGAGCTAAGATAACTATCCCAAGTATTTGCTAAATAAATATAAGTTGAAAATATTTCTATGTTGTATAATGGAAAGTCATTGTACAATGTGATTCTCTTCCTCCTGAGCTTTAAGGCCAGAATGGACTTTTGCTCAAGTTTTAAAAATCCATATGCTGAAATCGGTAATCTGGGCCACTGTGATGTGACAAGTTCTAGTCTTACTATACAAATCTCTGAAACTAGATGCTGGATATTAGATGAAAAATGTCACTATTTATATATTATGTTGCTTGGATATCATGTATCTTATGCTGTTCTGATTTACTCAATTGTATTCTCCCCACAAATCATATATGAAGACTGTTACTGTTACATCAGTCAACCTCTGAATATTCATTGTGTGAAGACTGGCAGTACATGAATAAATTAAAACCATATATTAAATTTCAGTTTTATATTAATGAAAAGGTACGATTTTCTGTAAGTTGCCAAATTCGTTACTCCAGTTTTACTATCAGATTTCTATTAAAGACTATTAAAATGGAAAATGATAGATGAATTTTTAAAATGCATCTCTTCAAAAGTTAAGTATAATTTATACAAATAGTAACAGTCTTCTTTCATTTCTATTCTCCCTTTGTCATTTTGCAAATAATTTTATTGTGGTTAAGCCTAGAATACTTTGGGTAAAGAGATATTCTTTCTTTTTCCCCCTGACTAGTATTCACAGATGCAATACTTAGAATTAGGATAAAATGCCTAAGTCAAAAGCCATATTGTAGATAAATGAAATCCCTCATTGAATCCTTCCAAAATCTTACATTATCATTATTATCAGTTACGTATCACCAAGGAATCAGTTGTTATGACATAGGTACTGTCTTTTTCCAGATAGTTTTTAAAGAAATTTATGTAGAAAACAAATGTCCATCTCAGGCACTGTGTTAGGTGCTCTCTCTCCATATTAATTCTAACCAATATCATCCTAGTAAGAAAACATTCTTATGTCTATTTTAAAGATAAGGAATCTAGTTAGTGTTCAGAGAGGTTAAATCATCCTGAACTTTCTTCCTTACAGATCTAGGAAGTTGTAGAAAAAAGAAATCAGAATGATTACAATTTCTGGTTTTGTTGTTGCTTTTACTTTGCCGTGATATCTCTATTATTTTGGATAGGAAGCTGACTGTAAACTATGTATCAATTTAACTGTCATGGTGGAAGTCTGACAGTGACCAGACATCAGTCTTCAAAATTATTATCATATCAAGAATATCCCCCAGAAATATTTATATGCAAAGATAACAAAGTTAATTTAAAAAGTAATTTGTACATTTTATAGACATGCACATGGTAAGTAGCATTCTATATTTTCAGATTTCCAGCCTCTGACTAAGTATTTCATGAGGCAAAATTACAGATCGTCACTTATTCAAGAAAGATAAAAAATGTATTTCCTGATATATTTACTTGGCTTTATTTTGAGGAATTTAAATATTGAGTAAACTACCTAGAATAAAGAACAAATATTGATGTTTCTATCCATTAATATATGAAATAATAAAAAAAATAAGTACTCTTTATTTGTTTAATTAAAGAAGGATCCTTTAATTTCTTTCCAAGAGCAATCACTCTCATGAATTCTTTATGTATCTTTCCAGTCCAGGGTATTAATTTAAATTTAAGAAAAAAGATTACAAATATATATTTATTGTTAAGTGATGGTACTTCCTTTTCAACCCCATTTTAATTTTTAAAATTCGTGCCATTGAAAATTGATGGTGGGTGAAATTATCTGACATGAGGGCACATAGTCAATATAACTCAGTGTTTACCTTTGTATCCTAGATTTGTGGGTTTGTCCTTTGGTCACTAAAAATGAATGTATATTGAGTTCAAGTAACTTCAGATCATGAACTTTGTTCAATTATTTCTAACAGTAGAGTACCTATTGAAATAAAATTTGATTCCTATCACTACTTAGCCCATATTTAGTGACTTTTTTCTTTACATTCAGAAAGGACTATGAAATTAAAAATCAAAACTCTGCCCCCATTACTGATCATTCTAATAAACCACATTGTTGATCCCCAATGCCTACCTTGAGTTGTTTCCTATGTAGTTATTGGAAGCCATAGAGAAGAACTAGAGAAACTTAAATGGAAGAAAAACTGGGGGAAATAAAATCTTGTAAAATTTTCACTTTGAGGAAACAGGACATTGATAATTAAGGTGCTTAAGGTGCAATGCCATCTACCATGGGAACAGGTATTTCAAGTGTTGTTCACATAAAAATACCTTTAAGCATTGTTGGTGGATTATTCTGACTGAACAGGAAGGAGGGAATTTTATTTTACTATATGAAATTGACTTTACTTCCTTCCATAGCAAACTAATACTTGGGAGGTAACATTTTTAAATAATTGCAAAATATATAAATTTGGCTTCCAATCACACTACGAAATATCTTGTGAAAATTCTTCAGAGCTCTCTGAGCCTCAGTTTACTCTTCCACATGGTAGGCATAATAATATTCTCTGATGAGGCTGCAGAGAGCTTGAGATAAGTAAAGTGTACAGAAGAGTGCTTGGTATTACACAATGCTCAGTAATAACTGCTTTTGAAAATCATTCTGTGGGTGATCATTTGCATTTGCTCTTTTTCCTGGAAATTAGTGATAATGAATTAATATAAGTGGAGAATTTTGACATATTAGTAACTTGTCCCATATTAGTAGTATAGAAAACTAAAACTTGCAAGATATCAGATAGCAGTTCTCTTTTGAAATAGTCAATTAAACATTCAAAATATTTAAAAATATAAAAAAGATACATTATTCATCTTCCTAATTTTTAGAGTTTCTTACCATTTTCAACCTAATTAGCTAGAATAGCAGGGGAGACTAAGTTTGGAAATTTGAGGTGTGTTAAAAAGGCCTCAGCAAACTGAGTGACCACAACCCATTGTAATACTTTGGTAATTTTACAAAGAACATTTGCCAGCACTTTAAAACCTTTGTTTGTCCTTCTGCTGTTCCTTTTACAGACATTTCCAATTCAATAACATCATCGTTTTAAAGTCTTGGTTTCCCCTCAGAATATTAATGTGCAATCAACATATGGATAACAATATGGAAGCATTATAAACTGGATAACAGGAAACATTATGATGGTCAATCTGCAGTTTAGACCACATGCTAAGGTATAATTGAGAAACTACTTCTTTTTACAAAAGTTACCCCAAAATGGTGTGGAAAAAAATAGAATACTGATTTCAGTTGAGAAGATTTAACGTAAGTATAGTTATGTTTTCTAAGAACATGTATGTTTCATAGTATTTTTCCTTCTAGAATGCATTATCTTGTGATATTTCTTATGCTAAGGCAATTTATTTAAAAGTAATCCATGCTTAGATTCATAATGACAAATGCCATTTGAAGCAACATAAATGCAGGTGAATAGCATTATTCAAAAGACACTGCACGATCACACCTCTTAACTGGCAATGCGACTGTTTGCATGTTTTAACCAGATCCCAGACTTGAACAAATGTGATGAAAATCAACACGAGCCCATCTCTGTGGGAAATGGCAAAGTAACAGATGCTGCTGGAACTGCAAATAGCTGGGACTTCTGAATCCTTGTATGAAAAACATTTTGTGAAAAAAATGACTTATTCTGTGCACTGATTTGTGGACAAAAAGGCTGTATATTGTTGTTTAGTCTAATTCATTCTAGAGTCAGTTTCAATTTAAAGAGACAATGCAGTCTAATCTCTCCATTTTTGACTTTTCTGATTCTGCCTTCACACCGTTAAGTCCATCTCCTTAACTAAATTGAACCTCCATTCAAGTAAGAAGTCGGAAAGCTTTGTAAGTGAAAATGGCATAGTGAGTTGTTATTTGACAAGTCTTTAATTAAACTTTCAGAATACCTCCACCTCTGTTATTCTTTATTGTTTCTTCTGGGCAGAGATAGTACCTACTTGAGGGGGCTACGAGAGGGTTAAACAGAGTAGAACTGCAGGCCAAGGGGAATGTCTGGGTCCCATGACACAGAAAATACCAAACAATCAATAACTTCTGCACAGCAGAGCCTTCATCTAAACCTTACTCAGTATAGAAGTTGCTGAGAGAGGGAGAGAGAGAGGGAGGAAATTCTCCATAAGGGTGGCTGTGGCTGTGCTTTCTTTGTGTGCACTAAACAAAAAGAAAAATAAATGCAAATCTCTTTCAATAAGTGATGTAATAGTAAGAAGAAGAAGTAACATTGCTATAGGGCCTACTACGTGTCAGATCTCTTTCTGAGTACTGTTCAGAATCTTCACAACAGCTCTTTGAGGAAGGTGTGTGAACCCCAGTATGCCACTAATTAATGTATGATCTTTAAAAAAACGATCAAAGCCTTAATTTCATCATCTATAAAATGAAGACTCACCCTACCTATTTTACCTGGACAATCTGAGAATTAAATAAAATTAAATTTTATATATATATATATATATATATATATATATATATATATATATATATATATATATATTATATCTTGTACAGTAAACATTGGTCATTTTCATCCAGAAGTCCCTAAAAACAGGCTATAAAACTACAAATTTCACTTACACACACACACACACAAATGAAAAATTCAGCCAAGTAATATATTTTTTTCTTTTTTAAATCTATTCTTTAAATTGGTAGTGGTTTTTATAACTGAATTGACTAATAGCTTAGCACGCATAGGATGTACTATATCACAAAGTAATTTCCTAGTCCACTCTGTATTGCTCTGAGGATTATTGAATAAGGTCTGTAGCTGCATCTTCCCTAAAGTACTTCCAACATTTCACTCATCCCCCAAGATGTAATAACTGAAAGGCTCACTTGGCATTCTCTGCACGCTCTCTATTGTGTTGCACTGAGCTGGGCCCAAATTTAAACTATAAGCTTTCTGAAGAGGCATATGATGTTTGGCCTTTTTTAAATCTTGTTTATAAAACATAAAGACACTGTGTACAGTGCTGTTCAATAAAACTAAGGTTATGCCATCAGGCTCTTCTGGGATATAGGTCGCAAAGCTACTAAGAATATATAAATGGCTTCCAGAAACTGCAGTTTTCAAAGAGATGGAATCCCTTTAAAGCTCAACACATTTTGCTCAGACAGATTTTTAGTGAGCAGTAGAGGTTTCTGGCATACATTCAATCCAATATTATCCTCTATTATTTACAAGCACTTGGTCTTACAATGTGTTCTCAGACATCAGTTTGCTATAATTGCCTTAGCTCGGTCAGAGAAGTCTGGGGAAAAAAAAAAAACCAAGAAGTAAAATCCATTTATATTTGTTAGAGAAAGTGTCAATAAGAAATTTAGCGATAAAGATTTCAGATGTACTACTTTAGGTTTCTAGGTTCCCTGAAGAACAAAAGAAAGGAAAATAGACTTTTAACCATGACCAATAGAGCAAAATGTTAGATTCCCAGAAAAGAGTAAAAGTGCAAGTGGTAAGAGTTAACAGCAGATGGAAAACATGACAGAGAATTCATTGTTTTACTGCTGAAAATACATTTAAGAGAATCAAGCTAATATTAAGCAAAAGAACATGGGCTTTGAATATAAACTTGAGATTGCTGCTGTTTTAATCATACACTATTAGTGAGGCCTTAGGCATATTACTTCAATGATCTGAACTTTGACTGCTAAAAAGCATGGTTAATAATAAGGAATAATACTTTATAATGTTATTGTAATTATGAATCATATAACCTATTTAATGGGTCGACCATATTATCTGATAAATAATAAAGGTTGAACAATTGGTAGCTATTATCAATCATTATTATTATTGGAGTTCCAATTAGTTGAAAGGTTATTTTTGATGTGTTTCAATTCTTTAGGGATCACTTCATCTCTTAGAATCAACTCAAAGCGAATGAAATAGTTTTCACCTTGCTAGTTCCTATTAATTTGATATAGACCATGTGATCTACACTTATCTGGAGTATGAGGAAAGGCCAATTATTATACACATTATGAACTGAGTCAAGTCTAGCACTGTCAGCCTGGTCTGTCCTGCATAAAAGCGACTACCTTTATAGTAGCAACCACTCCCCTCAAAATACAGTTAACTTCTGTGCTTTGTTGACATGGCACTCTCTTCAGCTTTCCACTCTGACTTCATACCGAAGCGCTGCAGAATTTGCCCAATACACTTTCAACTGATTATCATTCCCTTAGCCTAACGGTGGAAATGTTCCATTCTTAGCACATCTTTTCCTATTTTCCTTCAAGGTACCTATTAAATATGCTTTTTTGCATTGACAATTATAGAATCAAATCTGTTTATGCCATTCTCTTCTCCTGTCAAGGTATGATGTTTAGTTTCCAAAACATCTTAATGGTATATGTATAATGTAACCTAATTACTATTGGGAAATACCCTATGAGCTTGATTCTGAAATACAGAAAATATATTTTTCAAAGGGAAAATGTAATAAATTTCTAGCTTAAAAGAAAGCAGACTATCTTTCAGATAATACTGGAATTTAATTATTTTGGTGAACATTATCCCTAGTCATAGGGAAGAAAATCTTTCGAAATGTTGTCGACGCAGTAACACATGTCAACTTTTTAAAAATGTTACATACAAATTACAATAATTAAATGTTTAGATTAAACACCCTGTTTTTAAAGATATTCCTAAAACTCTGCTTTAAAATGTCATTCATAACAACTTTGTGCAGTGTATGGACTAAACTGTTTGCGTCCCCTTAAAATTCATAGGTTTCAATCCTAACCCTTAATATGATGATATTAGAAGGCGGGGCTTAGTAACTTTTAAACTTTGTGATATTATAAATAAGTAAATAAACAAATTTAATTAAGAAATAAAAAACAAAGCCCATACTTACTAGAGCGTCTTCCTAGCTCCTTCAAAATCTAAGTTACCATTATTGCTTTGCTCTTTAAAAACCTCAACAACAATAACCACAGCACATAGTAAAAAATATATGCCAGATCCTAAATGTTATCTCTATGTATTGTCATATAATTCTTCCACCATTTTATGAAATACATAATACTCTTTTTTCACATGACAGATAGTGATATTGAGGTGTCAGGAGGGGGAGTAGCTTGTCCAGTATCACAAGACGAAGGATGGTTGTAGTCCCAGATACAAACTCAGTCCCTCCAAATCCAGAGCCAGTCTTTATAAGCTCTTAGCTATTCTGCTCCAATTTTCCTAAATGGACAACTTTCCTATTAGTAACTACTGTTTTCCACACATACTATCTGGCTCACGCTATTTCAAAGGCTTGCAATATCCTCTTTCATTTCTCTCTACCTGTTGACATAAACCCTTATATTAAAGCTTCAATCTCATGTCATTAATTCTATGAAGTCTTTCCTGATTTGTCTATTTTAATGTATTGTCTTTTAAATACGTCTTATTTTCATGCACTCATGCACACACATCCATGTTCCTCGACTACTAGGTTTATAAATATCTCAATGACCTACATAATTGACTTCAATCAGTAATAATACTTAACACTTATTAATATGTCAAACATTGCCTTTCTGCCAGGCACTCTCCTAGGTGCTGAATTACAAGGTGCTATGGCAATGGAGTGAAGGATCAATCCTATCAACCTCCATGTTTAAACCTAGTCTTGAAAAATGAGTAGTAGTTTGCTTCACAGTCCATATCCACCATGTGAGAAAAACACCGTCTGGGATGGGGAAAGACTTATGCACACATTCTGCTGTGTAAGGGCACAACCATTTATACCCGAATTTAGGGTACAGTTCCTGTTTGTTCATTCATCATGGTTACAGGCAAAAATCACATTAGAATATGCTTCTTAAGAGAACTCTTATCCACCTTGGCATCTCTAGTATCCAATATAGTGCCAGGTAGTAGATGCTTAATGCCTTCTTTGGAGAAACAGTAGAAGGAATGGAGGAAGAGGAAAACGGGAAGGTTAAAATAGCAGAAGTGCTATTTTTGGTTAAAATAGTGCAGGAGAAGTCAATTTTTGAATGAATTAGAGCTCGCATACCTATTAGTAATTTATTCACCACCGGTAGAGATTGTCATCAACAAAAAGAGAAGGGATATAATTAATGAACTAGATTTCTGTAATATGATAATCCTGATTGTTTTATATGCTTTTAGGGTGATGATCTATACACTAGTTCAACTCATGAACTCAAAAATTGACTTTGAAACATTTATACTAAGAGCTTCTTATTTTGATTAGTAAAGTAGGAAGGGAATAAAATTAAAATAAATTATATATAATCACTATATAGAATATGACTGATTCATGCACAAAGAATCAAGACATGCTTGCTGATAAATCACATTCAATGGTAACCAGTTTTTTCCTTAGACTTTTGCAAAATTATCCATTGTCAGATGTACATCTAAATACATTTACCAGAGAGGTTTATCTGCATTTAACTGTTAAACCAGTAAATTAAAATATGATAATTAAATTATTTGAATATTTTCAGACACTTGAATACCTGACTACTAGTTAAGTCTACACTTGATTTTAGCCAAAAGGCCGAGAAGCGATTGACTACTAGTTAAGTCTAAAGTTTTGAGGAAATTATTTCTCATGCAACCATAACTGATCACCTTATAAAATGGAGTAAATCCATTTTTATCTGACAATTGAAAACTTGTTTTCCTCTTAATTCATGAGGCTGACTTTTTACATAGGTTGCTACATCTTTCTCAATCACAAACTATAGCTATTTTTTTTAACATCTTCTTTGGCAGAAATTTAAATACATTTTATTTGCTTGCAGGCTTAGAACAGAGCCTGAACAAATATTTGCAATTCAACAGTTGTTCTGGTTCTATGCTTTGCAGTAAAAGGTGAGAGAATTTTACTTCTACGTTTGCTCTTATGTTATTTACAGAACCTAAGTGAAAAATAAAGTCCCTATCATTTTGTGGGAACTATTACTGAACAGCTTTTATTTTAGGTGTGAAAATGCCACATCACAGTTATAATCACAAGTATATGGTATTTTAGTACATGTATTTTAAAAGAAAATGAATGACTGGTATGAACAAGTATATACAGGTCTTCTGAAAGAATTTATCTTTTGCCATGACATAACAGGCATTTAAAAGTCAAGCTATTAAGTTTCCCTAAACTACATGGTTACTTATCTCCTTACATAGGACTTTAATTTATTTGAATTAAAAAAAAAAAAGAAAATCATGCAAAGTAAAAAGTTAAGATATAAAAATGCTGAGGCAAATAGCATATGAGATGCAAACAGTAACTTCCTTAAAACTGACATTTTCAGAAAGGAAATGATAACTAAACTCTGTAGGTTTATGCTAAAATATAGCTCAACTCCTAAGGCAGCCTAGATTCTCTCCCAGGTTCTAAGTGAAAAATTATCTGTCTACAGCATTCTTTTCATGGAGGGACCCAAGATCTAGAGGCAAAATCCTCAACTGGCCCAGTGACCTTGTGGGGAAATTTTATTACATATATCTTTGCAGAAAACTTCCACAGCTAGGAACAGAATATTTACATCACACAAATGATACCAAGATATATACTATATAAAACTATCTAATGTTTGAAGGCTTGATCATATTACAAAACAGTATAATAAAGGTCTAAATAAGGAAGAAAGAAAAAAGGAAAGGCAAGTGACTGAACCCACTTGGAGTATCAGGAATCAAGGTCTTTGGCCAGATGCCCACTTAGAAATCATACCACTTAGAAATCATAAGAGAGAATTAATAAAGAAACCTGGTAAAGAAGAGGTTCATTTTGTGACCATAGATATCCGTAGGTATCAATTTTTGTATCAGTCATAATCAGAAACTACATTCTTATATATTCTACCAATTTTAATAGGTTTGGAGTTACTGATGTTTTACCCTTAGATAGGTCACTTTTTGAACAATAGACAAGAACAAGGATTAGAAAATAATGTCATGCAATTATTTTATTTCAAGTAATATTTCACTCTGCTTGATAAACATTCCTGAAGTTAAACACGATTATATTTCATTTGACCTGAAAAATACAGGAACTGTGTATGATTAAATCCTCTCATATATATTGACAAAATTATTCTGAGATCGTTTCATTCACTAATTTGTCTTTGTTTAACAAAAATTCCATAGGGAAAAATGATAGAAATTTATCTGCATTTAGGAGATGAATCAAGAATAATAGAAATATTTTAAGCCAAGTCAAAAGGAAGAACACTGGAGGTACTGATTTTAAAGAATGAGAAGGGAAGCTGATTGGTGGGATGAGGTGTGGGGAGTAAGTTTTTTTTCAGATGTGTTATTATGAAGTAATATAGATAATCTCTAACAGTATCATCTAAAATTTATTGATATATATTAACATATATTCTAAAGTCTATGCTAAGATATTTTATTGAATTATTTTATTTTCAAAATCCCTGTGGAATAGTTACTATCTCATTTTCAGCTGATAAACCTGTATCTAAAAAAAAAAAACTGGCAAAAAATCTGAACAAACACTTCATCAAAGAAGATATACAGATGGCAATTAATCATATGAAAAGATGCTCCACATTATATGTCATTAGGGAACTGAAAATTAAAACAACAAAGAGATACCACTACACACCTATTAGAATGGCCAAAATTGGGAACACTGACAACAGCAAATGCTGGTGACGAGGTAGAGCAACTGGAACTCTCACTCACTGCTAGTGGGAATGTAGAATGGTACAGCCACTTTGGAAGATGGTGTGGCAGTTTCTTACAAAACTAAACATACTCTTTCCATAGGATACAGCAATCAGGCTCTTTGGTATTTACCCAGATGAGTTGAAAATTTATGTCCACACAAAAATCTGCACACAAATGTTTACAGCAATTTTATTCATAATTGCTAAAACTTGGAAGCAACAAAATGTCCTTCAATAGGTAAATGAATAAACAAATTGGTGTGTATTCACACAAATGAATGTTATTCAGTGATAAAAATAAATAAGTCATCAAGACATGAAAATACATGGAGTAACCTGAAATGCATACTACTAAGTAAAAAGAAGCAAATCTGAAAAGGCTACATACTGTGTGATTCCAACTATATGACATTCTGGAAAAGGCAATAATGGAGAGAGTGAAAAGATTAATTAGTACCAGAGTTTGGGGATGAACAGACCAGAGATTTTTATGGCAGTAAAACTACTCTGTATGACGTCATTATACACTTGTCAAAATTTAGAGTGTGCAACACAAAAGGCGAACCCTAATGTAAACTATGGGCTTAGGCTGACAATGATATGCCAATGCAGGTACACTGATGGTAACAAATGTACCACAGTGGGGCTCAATGTCAACGGTGGGCAAGAATGCATGTGGAGGTGGGGGTGGAGGGGGAGGAATTGCTGCGAGGGAGGCGGGAGATGTATGGGAACTCCGTACTTTGTTCTCAGTTTTACTCTAAGCCTAAAACTGCTCTGAAACATAAGGTCTATTGATAAAAAAGTAAATTAAAAAGTTTTTCAAAAGGTAAAAGAAAACAAAACCAAAAATGCTGATACCTAAGAGAGGTTAAGTAACTTGCTTAAGGCTTCACAGCTTGTAAGTGATGAAGCCAGATTACTTCTGTTCTTGGAATTAACTTTTCCACACCTCAAGGACCCTTATCTATGCTTATTTGCTATATTTCAACCATTTCAGTATGCCATAAAGGTGCAACAAGGCACCATGATGCATATGGTGGGGGGAAAAAAACTGTTGACCTGTTTTCTTGTCCAACAATATCTAAATTTTGATTATTATCATCCATAAAGCCATAACTAGAGGAGTCTTAAATCCTTAAAAAATAATGGAAAAATTACATTTAAAGGTGGAATGAGAAGTCACACAATTAAATACCCTATTTTATTGTTCTTAAATTTGTGTATTCTAAAAACCTTGCTCACCACATTAGGCAATACTTAGCCTATTCACATAAGTGTTTATGGGCACATCTCTTTTACTGTGCCTATATTTTATCTCCATAAAATGAATGGATGCCAGAAATAGGTGTATTTTTTATGTACTGTAAGCTAATTTCCAAACCCTAAGTTTAATGTCAAAGTTTCCACAAACAAAGATAATATTACGTAAATCATTCTTTAAAAATATAAGGAAAAAATTCCTCTGTAATTTTAAACCATTATTATTGCTTATACTATTTACAGGGGCTCCATCCTCTCTGATACTGACAGCTCCTACTTATTTATAGACTGTTGTCATGCTCTTTTATCTACTTCTTCCCTTAAGCAATACATACTCTTTTCCTAATCTTTGTTCAGATGTGAATTCTTACAAGTGCATAAAATATCTAATAAACAGTGGAAAAAGTGGAGCTTACTATAACATACTTATCACATAAGATCTAAGTCTAGGATGGTTATGAAAATATGCTAGGATCTTAATGGATAAATGTTTTGATCACCATAAGAGAAAGGAAAATGTACATGGACTATTTGTCAAGAGAAACAGAAAGTAAACATCCAAGACCTCAATCTGCCAGAGGTGGATTTAACATGATACTTATGAAGCTTAAGCTCCAGGGACTTGCACTAGCACATGTCCTTTTTATTTTCATTCATTTGATAATTTTGTTTTCTTTTTTCTTAAGAAGAACCCCCTCAACTCCAAATTACACAAGCATCCATCCCTGCCTAGCGCTGAAGCCGAGAAGCGCTATAACATGTAATCAAAGCATGGTTCCGTGACTTCGACTGCCCTCCCAATGAAAAAGATCTGCCATTTCCTTGTTGCTGTTGTTTATAATTTATCCATTCTTAATACTTATTAACTTTGGAAGGAGATTACACATTCTGCATACTTTTTATTGGCATTCTCTATTTCACATCCGGTACATATCTTATCCATACAAATTGCCACTTGACCACTGTTCTTAATCTGACATCATGCTTCCCCACCCTGAGGCTAGTTCAGAAAACAGCCCTCCACAGAATCTGGCAATTGTCCTAAGGACTCTTCCTTACAATTTCCATTCTTTGATTTCATGGAGAACTCAATAAATGACGGCTCTTCTTAGTATAACCATTGTTATTATATTTTAACATTTACTTTCAGGGACCAAGTTCTTATTATACACAAAACTATTCCTATAGTGAAAGGTTAAACTTTTTCATTTCCTTAGAATGCTGGAAAACATCTATCTGATAAGGAGCATCGGTGTTGTATATTGAAGGGAAATTGTACGTATCACCTAAAAAAATGTTTTACTCCACTCAGTGGGGGGGGTAATTGATGTGTTTTATCAAAGGTTGTGATACAGTCTGATAGCATTTTGTAGAAATCACCATGACTGCTCTGTGGAGGAAATATCTGATCAGGGCAAGACTAAAGCAGGTAGACCAGTTTGGAAGCTGTAGTAAAAGACAATGGCTGTGGAGATAGATGGAAAAGATATTTAGGAGGCAAATTTAACACGACTTGAAAACTCATTGTATTTAGAAGGTGAGACACACTGGAGCATGACAATTTCATATTGTTAGAATGAAGAAGATGGATGGACTTGCCATAAATTTTACTTGTACTCCTCATAAGAAAGGGAAGATAAAAATAGTAAATTATATCATACCCTTTTATTTTCTGAACTTTCTGATTAAATTTGTCTGACAGTTTTGTACCGTCATGCCTGCCAACTTATAGTCCTAACAGCCAGTAGCATGAGAAAAATAACCATACTCATCTAATCATGTGCCATTAAACTAAGAACAATTACTTCCAACTAAACTGTCTCTCCATTCTGCTAAGCTCAAAGGAAATGTTATGACCGAAATGTCACCTCAGATCTCAAGTTTCTATATCTGGCATTAATTTCATTAATTATAGCTTCTTTGTTTTACTCTTGATCTGCTGACAGAGAACCGGCTGGGTCTCAGCCAACTAATCAGATTAAATACATTGCATTTGAAATACATGATGTGCATCTTAATGCAGTTGTTTTTCCAAGGCGCCTTTCTGAACCAACAGGTATCAATTATCTTACAGTGGTTTGGTGATGCTAAAATATAGTTTTGATGGAAGCCATTAACTTTTCTATAATCAATAGAAATCTGTTGGAATACAGCCACGATTCACTGCTTCTTTTCCAGGAATATGAGAGCAAAATAGACAGAGAAAATGTACTTTATTAAGAGCTCAGACAAAGAATTACATCTCTTGTAAGCTGAATAATCTTATTAGCCTGAATAGTTCAATTAAAGAAACTCAGAATAATTTGAGTTGGACAGGCCTTAGGAAATATAATCTAAAACACTAACTTGTATCAAAGAGGGAAACTGAGGTACAGGAGCGCCAGACTCTATAGAGGTGTCAGACTTACCTAGAACACAATTGGATTTATAGATGATGTCAACACTAGAAAAGTGAAATGGGGATGTGAGTTCAATGACCACCTAATTTGAACACAGTCTAAATCCTTGCTTTAAAATGAAGAGAGCTGGGAGCTTGTCTAAGTCACCCAGATTAATCTCATTCTCAGTATAGGTTTAGTTACATTCTGAGTTACCTCTTATTTTAATTAACAGTTCTGGTTGTTACTAGAATCTGTGAAGGAAACAGCGATCTGTTTCTTTCTCTACTGCCATTTAAAAATAATCTTTGGGTTTCAAACCTTGGTATGCCTCTTCCAAGGCCCAATCAACTACTTTCAGCCTTTGTTGAACGAGGGCAAGGAGTGAAGTAACAGAACCAGGATGGTATGGTGACTGATATGGTACCATAAAATGGAGGGTTTTTAAAGCTTTATTACTTTAGACCTAAATATTATATAAAATCTATTATACCTAAGACAGCATAGCTGGCATAACACATTTTTGATGTAGTTACTTGGTTAAGTACATTCTACTTTTTACTGACTTTTGTTTGAAAAACTCTAAGTATTTTACCTCTAAATCTATTTATCTAGCAATAGAGAGTAAACGTTCTTGATTTTGAGAGGATACACAGTTTTACACATCCAAAGACATGGACAAGAGAGATAAACAAGAGAGTTCCCACCTCTGCCAGAGGCAGCACCATTCAAGGGAGCAGCGTGGGTGGGAACCTATGTCCTAACCTCGTGATGCATGTTAGAACAGGGTAGCTCTGCTTTAACTGAGCCCGGAGTCCATCTGAACTGCCGTTCCCATTGTCATTCCATGTTGACATTACTCAGAACTACTTGTGCTAAATCCACTGATTACTTCAAATTCTCTGACCAGTCTTCCCAAATCATCACCCAGAAACGCCAACACTCCTCCCCGACCCAGCAAACTCATCATCTTAAACATATTAGAAACTTTTAACTCAACCTTTCTTTCTCCCAGCATTTGAGAATCTACCCCGCCTTGGTTGTCTTTGCACGTGGGAGGTGGACAGGGCGGAGTTCACTGGAAGCTCCATTATTAAGTTGCCTAAATATTTTGTCACCGATTTAAAATATTTGGGTAGGTTTCCCGAGGTTCTAGTGTATGTGCTTTTCAAACACTGGCTCTTGTCAGTGAAACCTACCCATCCGGTGATCATGTGAAAAGCATGCTTTAAATTTTTTTAAATGTATATGCTAGCAGAGAAGTAGCAGTAATTTTGAAAATTTAGTCATTGGGTTCTGGTCATTTATTTAATCTTCTAGGACTTAATTTTAGCCTAACCAGAATGTAAATGTTAAACTCATGTCATCTATTTAATATGAAAGTAATAGAGCATAGAAGTGCACTCAAATATATGTCCTTGAATCTAACATATTATTAGACTATACTAACATATTACACGTTAGTGTTCACATGTATACTCTATTCTATAAATAACTGAATATTATGCATATTGATGTTACATATAACATGTAAAATATAAGATACTAAAATACTGTTAGTCTTCTGATAGTATCTGCTTTTATTTGCTAAAATCTGAATTAGTTACAGAAAATATATTGTTCTCTCCAGAATCTGATTATTAGACTCATTAGCAGCAACATTAGAGAACAAAATTTTCTATTATGTTTATGACAAACTGTATAGCTTATAAATGTGTTTATATTTATAAATGCCTGTTAAAATATACCAGATTGGAATATATTAGACATAGATATACATCTATAGCAAAAACCTAATCAAACGGTAAATTTTTTAAATGCACATGTTTAAATAAAAGCAGTAATTTTCTGAGCATGTATAGAAAGCTTCTATACACATCTGTCTTCAATTTGTTTGCTCCTCCTCATTGATCCTGTATCCTCTAAATATCACTAGCTTGTAAGACTCCTAGAGGTTTTGAGCCTGCTATAAATTATATCTCAAGCAGGGGTCATCACTGGAAAGAGGCAATAGTCTCTTCATACTTGCCAAGCAGAGAGAGTCTCTCAACATGAGGCAACCTATTTAGTAGACTATCTGTTGAGCTGCTTTAGGAAAAATATCACCTTTCAGAAGTCTTAAGGGAATTTCTGGACTAGAGCAGCAAAACACAGAACAGTGATAGATTTTATCAATACACAAGTCAAAAAGAGTGAGGGGTCCTTTTGAGAATTTTTTTGATTGAAGTATTAAAAAAAAAAGGGTGGCTAGCCAAAAAACTAAGAAGCCAAATAAAAGCTTATGCCTAGAACACCTTGCTTGCAGGAGCTAGGTTTTTCTCAGCAAATCAAGGAGGGTATAAATTCATTAAAAGATATGCTTATGTGACACTCTCAGAATAGGAAATAAAGGCAGGTTTATTACATTGGAAGCAATGAAGGATTTGATTTGGGAAAAGGTTGTCATCTTAAGAGAACAGAATGTACCAATAAGAAAGGTTAAGGGGGATCTTGGAGGCTCAGATACACAAGATATATAAAAGGAGTGGAGATTTACATGCTCCAACCTGTTCTTGAAAATGAAACTGTAAAAGATGACCAGAGGCCCCTAAATGCTGTATACACTGTTTCTGAGCAGTAACTACAAATATATGCAAAATTACTGTATTTGAAATTCTGTTACATGAAATGTGCCTGCTTTAAATCAAAGTGAAATTGCAGGAAAATATCTGCCTAAACAAACACACATTTACACATATATATAAATATATACAGGTAGGTTTGTCCGAAAAATAAAACATCCAGCCAAAATATGCATAACAGAATTGATTATCTCTGGATTCACTGTGCAGCATTTTGGAGCAAGTTGTGTTGCCCGAACTCACAATATTCAATCTAAATACCCTGATTATTGGAGTGCTCTTGTCAAAGAGAAACAACTGTTTAAAGTATCCAAACGTATCTATTTCTCAGTTAGCATAAAATTAGCTTATTATGTCTGAAAAGCAAATTTTAGTGACAATTCTAAAATTACCGATGTGGAAAGAGCTTTTTTTAATCTATGTGGGAAAGTTTTTTCCATATTAAATTAGCAAAATTCCATACATTGACACTGTAAATTATTAATATCTTCACCAAATTCTCTTGAATGTAAATAAAAATAAAATAACATAGGGATTAAATAAAACTCTTTAAATACTTTATAAGTATCTGAAAATCTTCAGATGCCATAATATTTTAGGAAAAAATCTGGTGTTGGTCAAATGCTATGTCCTCTGAACTAGTCTTTATGGACATTACACATATCCCATTGGGCAAAGACTATTCCTTATTCATTTGAGCCTTTTCTAATGATTAGTTAAATCTAGTTGCATATTTGGCCCTCAATAAATAATTCATGAATCTTGAGTAGCTGAATGACCAAGGATGACATGGCGAAGGGAGCCAGAGCCTCAATCAGCCTCTATCTCTCTCTCTCACTCTCCCCTCTAAGTTAAATAAATATGTACTATGCCTATCCTAGAAGGCCAAAAAATAGGAGAGAAGTATTGCTGAGGACTTTTTCAACAAAAAAAAATTGGTGGGTGAGTTCATGTTAGGTAATTTTACCACTGATCTTTGACTAAAATTTTTGATCTTTGACCACTGATCTTTGATTAAAATTTTTATCCCAGCCCTGTATTCTTGGTCAAGTGTTTTGTACAACGGTACAATTTTCTACTAGTGTACAATTAAGTTGTTTGTAATAAGTGATGGCTAATGAAACATCTTGCATGGATCCTTGGGGCCCCGAGTCTTCATTTCTAAGACCAACTCCTCAAAATTGCTACTTACTCTTTAACATTTCTCTAGCTATTCCAGTTATGTCATTAATACAGTCACTCAAGCATTTAGGTATTGAGCGTTGTACTAGGCACTGAATATAAATTGACAAATAAAACAGGTTTGATCCCCAATCTGGTTTACATAAGAGTCTCGCAAAGAATAGATTTCTAAACACAACGTTTCAATGAAATGTGATAACATCGATCCAGGCACTTCTGAAACTCAAAGCTGATGCATCCACCCAGGTCAGGGAAAGTGAGGAGGTCTCAGTGCACAGAGGAATGATAATGAAAGGGTAAATTAGGAGGAAGACTGTTCAGGCCAAGAGCTCTGAAAACTAGACTGCCCAAAGGGGAAGCCAGAAGACACTCTGAGTATATTGAGAAAAAACAGTTCTGAACAAAACATAAACTACTAAAAGAAGAATAAGTAGGTAGCGACCTGGTCAGAGCAGGCCGTGAAGCCATACTAAGCAGACTGAACTTTAAGAGAATCACATACGTATTGAAGAATTTTAAGTGTGTCACAGACCTAGCAAGTGATCACTTCCCTTTCAGATTTGTTTGATTACAGGGCTGCTAGCACCAAATAACCCCATAACTACTTTCCCTTAAAGGGGCTTCATATATGGTTTAACTACAGCCCTTTCGAGAAGACATTTTTGTAGTCATTAGTTTACAGTAGTTGCTTCCGCCTGCATCCCCTGCAAGGTTAACAATAAATCTATTTCTGATATAAGCCACTTTCTAGTTCACAATCCCTTATCTGGTTTTCTTGAGGCTGGATTCTGCTTTCTGGTTTCTATACGTAAAAATGTATATTTATGGTCTGTGTCATATGATTTAAAAAACACGGTTTCCTTATCCCCATTTTTTAAATGTCTTTACATTTTTCTAAATAGAATACCAGTGTAAGCAAGAGGTGTATCTTAAGTTTCTTATATATTTCTTACTGGTTTTATTTCACAACGAACATTTGACTTTTTAATAACTTTGAAAGGACTAAAATCCAGTGCAGTGTGACTTTAATGTCTATTACATTTAAACACTCAAATCTTTGTTAAAAATGAAGGGCTGATATTTAACATTTAAGGAGACTAGCATGAGTGTATCAAGAAATAAATATTAATAAAAATAATATTACAACAATATAGTCTCAAGTATAAGATCATTTAAGCCCAAATAGACTTTCCTCAAATTCATGTCTCTTTAAAACCAAAGCAAATAAGCCAAATACTGCACACCAACAGGTTGTACTTCAAGAAGGTGGCAGCTCTTCAAAGATACACTCATTCATTCAGCAGTTACATGAGCACTTCCTTTGTGCCAAATACTAAAAAGTCGTAAGACTAGAGATGAATAAATAACACAAAACCCCTGATTCAATGGAGATAACCTTATATAGAAGCAAAATTATAAACAAATACTTCACAAAAAAAGTGATAAGAATAAAGCAAGGAATGTATGTATAAATATTCAGATAACAGGAAAGGAAGTAATTATTGTTGGTCCCTGTGGTGAGATCAGAAACACCATTCAAGAAGAGAGACATATGAACTGAGCTTGAAATACACGGAAAACATGGTTGAAAAGGGCAATATAAGACCAGCAATGGATATGATATATTCAAAGTTTAATGAAGGCAGTAAGATTAGAGACAGAAGATTACATGAGAGATAATACAGCATTAAGATTTATGAGATTATCATATGTTAGGTGCTGGAGAAATATTTGTTGATTGAGGCAAAAAAGATTGAATAAATAAAACCATGAATTATCACTGGACTTGGTTCATTGACTAGATATGGGAAGTTTCTATGGTACTTCAGTCCTCTTTACCATGACCTTTGGTTTTTTTTTTTTTTTCCTCCCTTCCATCTTCTAATTCTATATCAACATTAACTGTTCTTGTTGAATCACTGTCTTTTTATCTTCCAATTATTATTCAGAAAGTTACATTAGTGGACACAGTAAGTGGATAAAAGCCAACACAATGTTGCATATATATGATTTTACACTTTAATTTTTGCTAGTGCTGTATGAATATTATTTTGCAACATAAATTATTAGAATCATCTGTTAAAGTTACAACATGTCAAAAATGGGTATAATGGTATCATGTATTTCTTTAAAATATAGTTTTATCAATATTTTGTTAGTATATTAGTTAAAATAATGATTCATTTACTTGGGGCAATGAGAGCCTTACTTTTGTAATCTAATAGGCATATTCTGTTTCCATGCAAACACAGTGTACATTATTACAGCACAATGTTCAGAAATGGGCTACATAAAGTTTCAACTACAGTGGCTAAGCTGGTTACAGTCCATCCTTGTCAATGAAGCAAGGGGAAATGGAAAGAGACCGATTTTCTGGATAATAATGAATGGAGAATGTCTCGGGTCCAATTCCTCTAGAATATGCCACACTCACTATTTCATTTTGCCAATGACAGAAACTGAATAAAATATATTTAACTGCTGTCATAGGTCAGCCAGCACTACTGAAATGTCCCAGTGGTTCAAGATAATGATAAGGTGCTGAGATGGAGTTGAAAGCACTATGGATACCGCCTTTAATACTGTACTTTTAATTTCACATATTTTAAAAAGTAACTGATCATTTATATATGACTTATCCACCTCAGACATTTGAAAACCTACTCAGTTTCATTTGTAAACATCTGTGGAGATCATACTCCAAGCCTAAATACTGGAGTCAGAAAAATATTACACTGCACCTGGTGTTTAATGTTTTTGTGAAGAACGCCATTAAGTGTGACAAGTAGACTGTAGGCAGTGAGCAGTAACAGTGCATGCTGAGGTATTCCAAGTCCAAAAGTAAGAAAGTAGCATTTCTGCAGTCTTTGGTGTCGTTCTGCTGCCAGACAGATGCTCATTTATTTGGAAAAAGTAGCGCATTCTCTTTTTCTTTCTTGGAAAGGTCTTGCCGCTAGCATTTCCATCCATTGACTTAAGCTTTGGAGGTAGGTTTTGCTTTCTTGAAATTAGAAAGCCATCCCTAGCAAGGTGCAAGACATAACTGATGAAATTTTATTTAAATTACGCTGCAGCAAAATGATTTGTAGATAACTTGATTTTGAAGGGATATCAGAAAATATTTTTTTAAAATATTTTCAAGCTCACAGAGAAAAAAATGTGACAATGAGTATATATATTTTCATGTATAACTGAAAAATTGTGCTCTACACTGGAATTTGACACAGCATTGTAAAATGATTATAAATCAATAAAAAATGTTAAAAACATATTTTCAACCTCTAAATCTTTACAGTAGATTATTTTCTAATAGTCAACTGCCTTGTAGTCTATCCACAAAAATATACACTTCAAGGAAACAGTGTCCATGTTTTTGACTCGTATGTCCAGGCTATGATTCTCAATATCATTTTCACCCACAAAAAAAGATCCCTGGCTTTTTGAAGAATTGGCTCATTCCAGGTCTAGGACAAAAAAATGCTCTGATGAGACTCTGACTTCTTGTGCTGAAAAACAAGAAAACTCAAAATCTAACTGGATTGTGTAAAAGAGACACAGGAACCACCCTGACTGAGCTAGTACTGGTAAGAGGTGGGGGGGAGGGGCTCAGCATGAAAAAGAATAATGAGTACAATTAATAAAAACCCTGAATGTACAAAAATCCATGAGCTCATAATGACACTGCAAAACATCTTTCTACAGAAAGGGATATAGACATAAATACAGCTATCGCTATAAAGAGAAACAAAGTGTTCAAACAAAAGAGGAAAAATAGAATCCCTTCTTTCACTGGGGGTAGCTGGAGTATCAACATTTTACTATAAAAATTGGTAATGAAATGCAAAAATTAAAACTCAAGGTGCTTGGACCGAATTGTGTCCACTCAATATTCACATACTGAAGCCCTAACCTCTGAACCTAAGAATGTGCCTGTTTGGAGACAGGGCTTTTAAAGGAGTAACAAAGGTCAAATGAGGTCATCAGTGTGGGGCTCTAAGCCAATGTGACTGATTTCTTACAAGAAGAGAAAGAGAAACCAGGGCTGCAGGAGCACAGAGAAAAGGCCACGTGAGGACACAAAAGAGAGTCTTTTGCAAGCCAAGGAGGCACAGCTCAGGAGAAACCAAACCTGCTGACACGCAGATCTTGGCCTTGCAGCCTCCAGAACTGTGACAAATAAATTCTTAAGAGTGTTTTTAAGCCACTCGGTAGGTGGTAATTTGTTTTGGCAGCTCTAGCCGATCAAATGTACAAGGTAACTGAAAAATTCTAGTTGTTAAAGGCAAATTTGTCTTTACAGTATTCCAGATAATAAATTATAAAAACAGACAATAAAATCAGAAAATCACCACCATTCTGCAACCCCAAATGAAATAATGATTCAGGCAATGATCACCAACAGATACTAAAATTATGAGAAAAGTTGACAGGGAAATTTACAAGAGAATAACCTGGCTGGGACCTGCATTCCCAACCTGTCTCCATCACTAAAGTAGGACAAGTGGATATTATGTGTGCCCTGATGTGACACGACATTAAGTACCCAGCGTTAGCTTCAAAATATTTTTGTTAAAAAGATAAACCTAAATTGAATTATGTTTTTTGCTCTAACTTCCAATTCTCAGGAAATATACTAGATGCAGGTACATATTCAATTTGATCATGAAGAAACAGTCAGACAAGTTTAGAATGCAGGACATTCTGCCCATTGATTGTTTTGGTTTCTTTGATTAGTTGATAGAGGGAAGCATGGGGATTGGCTTGTATATACAGCGAGCGATCCTTTGGATCCTAGGGGAGAAAAAAGACACTGGTGAAAAAAGTGGTAAAATCTAAATAAAGTGTATAGTTTAGTTAATAATATTACACCAGTGCCAATTTCTTCCTCTGAATCATTGTACTATGGTTATTTAAGATGGTAACATTAGGGGAAGGTGAGTGAAAGCTATCCTGCAACTTTCTGTATTTTGCAGTGTTTCAATAACTCTAAAATTGTTTCAAATTTGAAAGTTAAAAAAGAGAGACAAGGCAAATTCAAAGTGCACAGCATATTTGGTTCTCAATTTGAACATACCAATCACAAAGTGTCATTTAAAAAAAATCTAGGAAATTCAAATATGAATTCAGTATTAGATATACTTAGTTTTGTAGGCATGATAATGGTATTATGGATGCAGAGGAACAACTTATTTTGGGAAAAAAAAACAAATTTAGAAGTATTTAGTGATAAATATCATGATGCCAAGGATTGGACTTAAAAATTATAGAGGGAAAAAAAAAAAAAGAAAATTAAGCATTGATTAGTTTCCATTGATAATGGTTTAATCTGGGGATGGGTATACAGGAGGAGGTCTTTATAACATACTTTCCATATCTGAGTTTGTTTGCAAGCTTTAACAATAAAAAGCTGCTAAAAAGTTTATAAGCCATAAATTTCCCTTGGTCATGCAACCAGAAAAGAGTTGTAGACTTGTTCCTAGCCCCTGTCTACATCATTCTCTGGCTATATGCTGCTGAGTGTAACAAAAGCTTCATGACCTGCTGTTGCAAGGGCTTCCTAGCAACCTCTGTGCCTACTCTGAGGCCTGCAGGAGAATCTCATAAGCTAATAAAGAAAAGCTTTTACAATTAAAGCATTAAGTGCTATGAGATTTCTATTGCACTCTATCGACTTCCACGAAAACAAACAAAAATATCAGATGCATCAGTCATGTTTTGTTGGGCTGCCATGACAAAATACTTCGAAACTGGGTCACTTAAACAAGGGAAATTTATTTTTTCAAAATTCTGAAGGCTGGAAGTCCTAGATCAAGACACCAGCTGATTCAGTTCCTGGAGAGAGTTCTCTTCCTGGCTTGTGGTCAGCCATCTTCTCACACGGCCTTTCCTCTGCAAGTACAGAGAGAGAGAGAGGGAGGGAGAGAGAGAATGTCTCTCTTCCTCTTCTTATGAAGCCACCAATCCTATTGGATTAGGGCCCCACCCTTATGACCTCATTTCACCTTTTCACCTCTTAAAGACCCTATCTCCAAATATAGTCACCCTGGGTTTAAGGCTTCAATAAATGAATTTAGGGGGTCACAATTCTGTCTGCAGCACATGTCAATGGAATATTTGTTCTAAGTCTCCCTCCACCAGCATGGGTGAGAGGACAAACATCTCTGAATTTCGATCAAGTATGGATCAGGGTTTTAACATAGAAACATGGAGGATGAGATGAGACAATTATATAAAAATGATTATCAGTCTCTAACAGGCATGTGAAATAAGAGAATTTCTTAGTTGATGGATGAATATGACTTTGGTTAACCAAGATTTTTGACCTTTTATAAGTTTTCTTGTTGCCCATGTTTTGAATCCCAATTGAATAAATGTAAAACTTATCTGAGATGTGGGCTGTATAGAAAGTACAGAAACAGACAGTAAAACAAAGGTTAGAATAAAATACCATGAAATTAAAGGGGAAGGATTCAGCAACTAGGAAGCACTTCCCAACAATGAAATCTATTAGAGCGGGAAAAGTTCTCCTGGGGGAAGTACAGAAATCTTATGGACCAAGTCATTTCAAATAGACTAGACAAAATAATAACAAATGGCATTAAGAGAACAGTCCCTCAAGAGAAAGATGTGGGTGGGAGGTTGATTAGATAATTTAATAGAGCTGTCTCATCTTTAAATGTCTATAATTCTAAAATCCTATAAGATTTTTAGACAGTTTGGTCACCCAAGAGAGAGACTTCAATTTCATTCTGTATGACATATTTAATAGGTGAACAGCAGTGCTCATGCAAGCTTGGCCTGGCTTGCTCTCTGGGGCTGGCACTACACTAACTACAGCTCTAACATAAACCTCAATGAAACCAATAATTACTAAGCAATCCCTGTGCAGAATTTCCACCAGACATCGAAGGCTCATATCAGCACCATTAATGCAGAATTATTGAAATTTAAATCAGAAGTGTTTATCCAACACTGTGATGAGATAAAGTGATTTGAGACTGCTTATCATGATTAAGGCTGCAGATTGCAGGTTATTATTAGAATGAAAAGGGGATATGAAATGAATGGGAAGAAAACCAAACATGAGTTCTTATTATCTGGGGGAAGAAAAAGATTGCATCTTG
Organism: Camelus ferus; assembly: GCF_009834535.1. Classification (NCBI taxonomy): domain Eukaryota; kingdom Metazoa; phylum Chordata; class Mammalia; order Artiodactyla; family Camelidae; genus Camelus; species Camelus ferus. Next base: position 32,654,886 of record NC_045700.1, on the reverse strand, counting down.
AATGCAATTAATGCACTAAAATGGTGTAGCATTGTCCTGTTTCCTGCCCTTTTATAACTGAGGACCTGCATGAATAGGACATAACGCTTCAGAGCCAAATGAACAAAAACAAAGTCCCGACCTGTTTAAAATCTCTCACAAGGCTTTATCTTTCATATATGAAACTATTATTAGTGACTAAAGTAAAGGTCAATGAGAAATTGCAGTAGGAGAAAAGGGCTGACTCTGAACTACACTTTACATCCATACTTTAGAATATATCTACAGAATTATTCACACTTACATGGAAATGTCATCCCATGGAAATTTGTTTTCCAAGGCTTCCGTAAGTTGAAAGTTTAATGCTTAAAGTTATTTATTATAAAATTTGCTGATGTATTCATAATTTTCTACTACTTTAGAATCCAGTTATAAAGAATACTGCAGATAACATCAACCAGTATGTAATTATTTATGTTTATTAAATAACACACCTATCACTTATTATAGTCAATTGTTAGTGCTTTTACGTTCTCAACAGTTCACATACCTTTAATAATATTTGTGGATGTGCCTTTTTTTTTCCCGCAACTAGAATATGACCTCTTTTGGCTTAGGGAATTCATTTATCTACACACCACGTGGTATGAGATAGCTAGCTAGCTAGCTAGCTAGCTAGATAGATAGAGATTTAGATATACTTATATGAATCTATATTTGTATCTATATCTATTTAGAAATAGATAGCAAGCTCCAAAATGTAACACACATGAAGGGAAAAGTTAAAAACAAGTCAAAGCCAAAAAAAATATGATTTTATTTCTTTTTAATCAGTGAAAACTATTTTTAAAAAGTACAACTTTTTACAAACCTTGATCAAGTCCCAACAATAAATATTCCCTTTCACACAGTATTATGTATAGGAATTTTTACTCACTATACCTTTTGAAAGGGACTTCTGTTTGATTCATGTTAACTAATTTACTCTTTTACATTAAAAAATATTCTGAATTTCCCATAAAGGATTCTTTCATTATCTCAATTATAAATAACTTTGAGAATTTACTAGATGCCAGACAAAGGAACACCCTCATGAAATAAACATTCTATTGGGAAGAGAGACAAAAGATAAACAAATAATCGAATAACATCATGCAAGGCAATGATAAGCACCCATCCAAATACTGGATGTGAAGAGACACCTCCCTGATGGGCAGATGTGTGAATAAAGTGAGCAAATGAAACTGTGAGAATATCTGGCAGAACAGGGTTTCAGCAAAAGGACCATAAATGCAAAGGCCCTAGGGTTAGTATGAAGTTGGCGAGTCCGAACAACAGTAGGGAGTTCAGTGTGACTGCAGAGCACAGCGTGGGACAATGAATGTTAGAAACGGAGTCAGAGGGGCTGCTTGTGTGGGCCTCACGACTGAAGGAAGGAGATACAGGGTATAAGGAAGGGGATCCATCCCCAGTCAAAATGCATGCAGTGCCTATGTTTAAGTACACACGAGGTCAGCGCTGGGTTGACTCACACATTTTCCATCTATTCAGCATTGATTCTTTCTGGTGAACAAGGGCATGTGTAATAAACCTATAAATAAATTACAAAGAGGACACTGTTGAAAGCTGACTCTACAATCAATATTCATGTCTAATGCAGTTTTAGAGAGCAAAAACAGGATGTAAAGAACTGAATATAGCATGGTAGAATGTATTTGCTATTATCAATTATGAGCACAGATCTTTGGAACAGAATTAGCTGTGGAGGTTTTTTAAGTTCCTGAGTATTCTCCATAGCAGAATTAATAACTACGTATGTTCACCTTTTTAGGACAGAGTTAAATTCAAAACATATATTAAAGAAGCGCAAAGAACTACTTAAGGAGTAAAAAAAAAAAAAAGATACAGAAAAATAATTATATGGAAATACGGTTTTAAAGCAAATGTTTATATTGAAAAGAATTCAAACAAATGAGGCAACTCTGCTCTCCGATCTTCCTAACTCGGGGCGGTCTGGGGGGGGTGGTGCGCAGCAGCTACTTCTGCACGTTCAACACACCATAAATACAGCAGCCTTGCTTCGCTGTAAGTCACGGTGCCTGCTTTAACTGTCTCACCTATTTATGGCTGTGATCTTTTCAAGAATTGCTTTCTGGCTCTAAAAGTATTTTGTTAAATTGCCTCGCTTACAATAAATCCTTTTGTTACCACTGTGTTCCTAGGATTTAACAAAGATCTTAAAATGTTCCTGGATGGTCACCTTTCACTACAATGCACATAACATCACGGATTATATATTTTTACCTAAAGACCTTGGAAGACATTTCTACTGAGATAATTATAAAAGAAAAAGACTGAAAAATGAGCAAATACAATTTTATCAACCTAATATATTGAGTGATTTCCTTAACATACTTTATTTTTTACTCTACAAATTCACCAGGACTATGTACTATTATTATATCTATACATTGTACTAAGCATGATATATGTGAAAGCTTGGCTAGTAACTCATAAAATGACATGTGTCCCCTGGGAATGGAGCTATGTCATCTATGTCAAAAGTCACACTGTTAAGTAAAAACCAAGAGAAATCACTGAATTTAGTTTTAAAGGAAAAGCTGCATCGTTAGGAAAAAAATGTGTATCAGGTGATAATCTTGATAGAATTTTGAGGAAGTTTTGAGGAGAAAAAGTGTCAAGACTAGATTTGGGGACACTGTTTAGTTAAAGAGCAATGTGGTTATTGTGCAGTGAGTGGCAAATATGCAGACAGTACAACCAGTTGATTAATATACACATTTTGTAAAGCAACCAGTTGTGACAATTTACCTGGGGCATGTAAACCAATTTTGAAACACAACATTATAGGGACAATGCATTTATCTCTGACGCAGTCGGGTTATAATGTCTTTTCTTTATAGATGAGGAAAATGTTGGCTGACACCATCAGAATTTGCAACTTAAGCCCATTCCCCTACTCTTAACATTTTGTCCTTAGGGCAAAAAAGTTGAATTTATAAGATCAATAACAAGAGTGATGTATTTCAATCTCTGTAGTGAAATTTGTTTCAAATTACTGGATGATGTCAACACCAAATACAAGCTATTTGGTATTTTGCTGAGAAAAGTATAAAACTGATCCCAAACAATAAGCAATTTGTCTCTGCCAGTGGCCAAGTAGCATGTCTGTCTAAAGCCCTGGTCCATCAGAATTCAGTGACGCAGGCAAGGACATGTAAGAAAGAGGGAATAAAATGAATTAAATTTGGATCCTAATAGAATGTGGAAAGGATCTGACAACAGAAAGGTGACTCTGATCTGTGATTTCAGAAACAGGAATCCATGACTCCAGGAGCAGATCTCAGAGGACTGCGAATAACATGGTCAACAAGAAGAGATGCCATGGGCTGTGGGTTCCTACCAGTTGCCCTTCAAGTAGAGGCTTGTGGTTTGCACTCGAAAAAGACGACTGTGCCAGGTGGGAAGAAAGTGGGGCATGGCCGCCAGCTGGTTATTAATGAGGACACGTAGGCTTGAAAAAAAACAAAACAAAAAACATGGGACAGCAGCCCCTGCTAGCTACTAAACATAGCAAAGAAACTCTTTAGCAACCCAATACAATGTTTAGGAGTGTGACTTCCAGCTATTCACTTGCTGTGTAACCCGAGTTAATATCAATTCTTTACTAACATCAATTCCTGCATCTGGAAAACAGGAATGACAATAATAATACCTTGTGGATACTGCCTAGATTAGTGGAGACACTGAAGGAAAAGCACTAACATCTGTGAGACATACAGGACGTGCTCCATAAATGTTAGTTAAGATTACTGTTGATATCTATAATATCCCGAGAGAAGCTTTTATTGCCCCCTTTCCAGCTTCACCCACTGACTGTGTCATAGTGTCAGGCAATCTGTTGTATGACATAGCAAAGTAAATTGTGGACAAACTATATTCCTGTCTCTTCACGTGGTTATGGGAGAACCAAAATAAATCAAAACAAACTTTTGTAAAGCCCACATCAACTCCCAGTATTGTCCTGTGCCTGTAAGAACAGAAAGATCTGCCGGTGTTCAAAAAAAAAAAAAAAAGATTTTTTGTATGAAAAAAGGGGGTAAACCAGGAGACTCAGAATCACTGTCTTATTATGAAATCAATATCCTACAAGAAATATGGAACAACTCTAGAAAATTTCCAATTTGTCTTCTCAATAGAATTCAAGATTCTGCAGCTTTCACCATAGAAAGGTCATAATACAAAAATAAAGCTTAGATACAGATTTTTTAAAAGACTGCTTTAAATTTAAAAAACCATACATATGCATACATATTAATTTTGTCCTTACTCCTCTTTTCCAACTATCAAATAGGATACATTTGGGATCCTGCACACTACGACGAGGTAGTTTGTCAAAATTTCCTTGATTATGTAAGTGCCTTTTTGGTTCTACTGGTCTTTTGATTATAACTGCATTAATTTTAGAGGTCAATTTGAACAAAGTTTTACCCTTTTAATATTGATTGTTCTCATGGAGGGCAATGACATTCAAATTTTCTTTTGCGTAATAATCAGTCACATAAACATTTATCTAAAGAATAAATAAATGCCACTTTTTTTTCTCACAATTATTGTTGTAATGCTCTTAAAATAGATCCTAAAATTTCTTTTCAAGTTGATCCAAGATATTTTGTATTTTTGGTAAATTAAACCTTTGTCCTTTTACAGAATTTTCTATTTAATTGTCACTAGTAGGAAGGGCTGCTTAGTGAGACTTTCTTTTGCCCAACAATTGACACCTAAGGAACAACCTAAAACCTAAGGAGATTTTTAGCATTTTTTAAACTTTTATTTTAAAGAGAACTTCAAGCAATAGGGACCAGACCCTTCCCGCAGGCATAATAAGTGTGGCAGAATTAGATGAATTGCCAGCAGTCTCTGCTGCACATCTCCAGGTCCCCTTCTCCTGTCCCTTTTCACTAAGATAGCTCAATGCCCACTGAATACTGTTTCTTTCCTCAATATTTCTGAAAACTGAAGGCTTGCTGGAGCAATACATGGCGGCAGGTCAAGAAGGGACAAGGTGTCACGGGGTGGGGGCTCATGGTTAGCAGATGGGGCCAAAGAGAGAGAAAACTGCAGCTCTCCAAGGAAGTAATGGAGGGGATTGAAACAACGTTGCACATTGTTCCCAAACCCTCTTCTCTTTCCTGAGGACCTGCTTTGTTAGCAGAGGCTCCCAAAGCATAAAAGTGTATGGAACCAGTTTAGAGCCATCACCTGGTCAGCCCTATCACACTGAACACAACAGGTGTCATTTGACACCAACCATGTCTCCTCTCTTTTGACCATGCATTTCAGAAAATTTAGGTGTCCCCAAAAGACTCTTAGTGCATACACAATGGCCTTTCCCCACTCAGGTCCCTCACCTGACACCAGGTGTCAATCAGACCACAGCTGGGCTTACATGGGTTTTTACAGTGTGCTTAGAGTACTGCTTGGTACATAGTAAATATACAGTAAATGATATAAATCAATAAAGGTGGAAAGAAAGTTACCCAGGCTTTATCCCACATGGGAATAAACCTAGTCATCCTATTTCCACTCTGGACACTCTGGACAAGAGAATGCAAGAGACATCACAACAGTAGGCTCTAAAGTAAGATGTAACTTGGAAAAGTGAAAAGACCACCCATGAGTGGTGGCAAATAGAATGTCTTTATTCTGATAAAATTTTATAAGAGCGTGACACCAAAGCACCTGCCAGGAAAGTAAGTAATTATCTATTATAATTTCTTTTTTCCTGTTCTAATAAATAGCCTACTCATAACTGAGCTCAAATAAATATTTAAATTACATTTCCATCTAGTTACTTTTGGTTTGGAATTTTCTTTTTTAATTCATGTGAACTTTAATTATATTTTTGAATATTTTTCAAATAGTAAACCAACTGTTACAGGACTATTTAATGATTCTTTAAAAATAAAATTTGATGTGAAATGCCAAATTTAAGATATGCTGAATCTATTTCTGGGTTTTCTGCTCTGGTTAACTTTTCTGTCTATTATGATAGTATTATTTTAAGTACATAATCTCTTAATTTTACAAATTGCTTTAGTAATTGGCCCTTATGGTAGCTTATCTAGCGGGATATGTTTTTTAATGTGCCCTTGTCTTGCCTGTTTTTCTCACTCCCTGACCTTAATGTAGAGGACAAGTCTTAATCATCTTTAAAACCATATTTAGTGCCTTGCACATATATATAGTACTGAACTAAATTTTGGAAAATATAAGTAAATAATGTAAAATGTAAGTAAAATAAATATGTTATACATATATACATAAATTTATATATATATAAATTTTCTATAATGTGGAATTTCATAGGCATATGTGAAATAGGTAATGTTATTTCCTTATGAAGACTTACACAAGGTATAAAAACTTGTATAAACTAGGTATGTAATACTAGTTCTTCGAGTATCAGGCAAAAATAAAATATCATGGATAAGATGCTATATTCTAGGAAGCATGTTTGTTACTGCTCTATATGAGCACATAGTTAAGAAGTCCTTGGGTTTCAGTGTACAGTTCATTAAAAAAACAAAGATACAATTGACTCTGCTTCTGATGGAAAAGTGGTGAATAAAGCAAAAACCCAAAGCCAAGGCTTTCTGTTTCAAAACAAAAGCCTGTTTCAGCAACATCTGCCTACTCTTGTTGACCCGATGTTCCAATGTTACTTATTCTTTGCCTTGGATGAATATTTCTGATCATTGCTCTCTGCCTCTCAATTCATTTTGCCTCTCAGTTTGGCAGTTAACTGACTATCTTATTTAATTAGCTAACTCTCTAGTCTAGCACTGCATAGGTGATTATCATTCCCTCCTCTTCCCAGTTTTCTGTCTATTGAAATGAAGTTCCCATCTCTCAGAAATACTGGGAAAACTTCTCTCACCCAGTCTTGCTTACGTGACCGGGAAGATCAGGAGAAAGAATTGGGTGATTTATCAGGAGTTGCAGGTTTTCGTCCTGCTGCCCTTCCTTTGCTGTATGGTAAGAGGCCCACCCTGGACAGGGCTACCTGCAGTGCCTAGAGCTGTGTATAGCTGGTGAAACAAGCCCATGGGGGAGCATGAAGCAATTGCTATTCCAATCTGCTCAACCAGCCCCAGCCACATCACCGTGACCTATGTCACATGGTTTCAGTTTTCCAGACCATTTACCCATTTACTCTCTGATAATGGTGCAAGTTTTGTCACAAAGGCCACCCAGCATTAAGCCAACAGTCAAGGTATTTGTTGGACATTTCATGCCTCTTTTCATCTTTGAAGGCTGGTGTCATTAAGAAGTGGCATGATCCTTGTAAAAATACTCCGAAAAAGATTTTTGACTTCACCTCCCCCACCTCCTGATCCACACACCTTACTAAAGGCAGTTTGGTCACTAAAATATGGCAGTTCCCCAAACAGTTCATCTCTTCTTGGCTATTTCCCGGGTAATGATCAGGATCACAGGGTTGAGAAGTCATGTAGACCTGTTTTGAAACTTTGGGATTCCATCCTACCGGTCATGATGCTTCTTTTGTCCCCCTAACAACAGCCTTAGGCCAGCCTGGCAGGGACTCTCAGGGTGGCAGCATGGCCAAAAGGTAGCCTTTGGAATTCAAACGTAACTTTGGTTCAGTCACCTGAATTCTAGTGTTGGGTTTATCTGGTCTTGAGGTCATAAAGTAATAATCACTAGGTTGAGTACACTGATGCCTGAGTCCGTGACAGAGACCCATGTGAGGCAAGGTGGGGGGTATTAATGCATCTCAATAAATTTTATCAAAATGCCCCTATCCCTCTTGCATCTGAAACTGGGTGGAAGATCTGGATGCATGGAGATGATAATTAGAGAAAAGGTGTATTTACAGTTACTGGAACATGATACACTAATTTACAAATTTTATGGGAGTTTAGGGAGAGTAACAATGCCAATATCAGGGGACGGATGACCTTAGAACTCAGGAGGTACAGAACAGGGAGGGACATTAATGATCTTTTGTCTTTCCAAGCCAGTCTGGAGCCTTCTTCATCAAAAAAGAAAAGCATCCCAGTACTCTTTCCCAAAGGGTGGTAAGCAGCTTACATTTAAATGACTCCTAGATCTGCTAGTCCCCACCAAACGCTGGTGAACCTGACTTGATCTTCAGTCTCTCTGACTTTATAGAGAAGTCAATCAGAATCATTAGAGGGTGGCCTCAGCTCCTGCAACTCCCAAGCAAAATGCCTTTCAGCACCTCTAAATATCTTCCTCCCTCCATTCCCCTCTCTCTCACTGGGTTATTCCATGGGATGGATGACTGGAAGACTTTTGGTCAGACTGACTGCCCTCAGGCAAGCCTTCTAAAGACACAGGCTGAACTGCAATTGGGGAATCAAAGGTTTACCAGCTGAACAGGAGGCCATAGCAAAAGTACCATTAGCGCACGTCCCCTGACTGATACAGATCTTGCTTGGAATAAACAACAATTACAATGAATGCTTTCCTTTCAGGGACACCATGTTTCCTTTCTGGGACTGTACCATTTCTGTGGAAGCCAGACATTAACTTGTCTGGAAATTGCTTTGATTTGTCCCTAAGGAGTGGTCATAAGAGCCCTTTAAGTGTTTAAGGAAACACTACCAGTGGATCATGCAGCTCTCGGATGACGGTGTAGACCTCTCAGGAATGGGCACCCTTAGTTACTTGGGGAGCTCCCAGGAGGGATAAATGACTGACTCATGGTATGCGTACTCACTGGGTGATTATCCCTACACTAGGAGCCATCTGATTAGAAAAGGTGGTAAGAAATGTGTTCCTGACTTCAGCTGAAGTTATCAATGATATCACTTTGGACACAGAACATATTTAGGTCAGTTTCAGCTCACTGGCTAGGACTGTCATGGAAGATAGCATTGTCCTACACACCCTTGCTTCAGATCAGGATGGAAGCAGTGAAATCCCTAATATATCTCTGTACCTGAAGTGATTCCTCTGGAAAAAGGAAAGGTTAATGCAGAGGCTTAAAGAGAAAGTCATATGTCTTTCTAAAGTATATACCCTGGTCTTTATGGAATTTGTCCAGCTGGCTGAGTCTGGGACCCTGGGGGGTCATGGTTGAGGTCAGTGCCACAGGTTGGCTCCACCATGCTGCTTGGAGTCTTGTTGATCGTGGCTTTACTTAAATGTTCTATGAGATAAATTGAACCCATATAGGTCCACTTTCTTGATGAGATTAATCAGCAACCCACTGACTGGAATATTCATGTGACAATTTGAATATAGCTAGAACATGTAGGGTTAAGGGGTAGAGTGCTGGGAGAAGCAGTCTGCCAGCACTCTGAGCGGCTCTGTGTGTTCTTGCTGAGTGTGCCAGACTGCAGAGTGTATCCATCTCCTGATACTGAGCAGTTTTTCTAGCTAGTCACATAAGCAACTAAGTGGGCCAAGTCCACCAGAGTGTGACAACCACAGGGCTGCTTGCCCTCCAGCGGAGGAGGGATCTGCTTTTCTGCTATTTGCTGTGATATTCACTGCTGGCTCAGAAAGTACTTGGTCCTGGGTTCCTCAGCTGTGAAACCAACCCACTGCATGCGCAGCATCCACCTGGGCCCGCTGCACGGCCCTAGTGGGACAGACAAACACGCTGATGCGCATGTGGCTTTCCGTGCAGTGTGTAATGAGGTCCTTTGCTTCCTTTTCAGCCCTCTCTGTAGTCTTTTGGGTCAGGATTGCACAAAATACTGCACATTCACCCCGATTTTAAGAAGTCTTTTTACAGTTATTAAATCCACCGCTTTTGTACACATACCTATAGATTACGACTTTCCACGTGCACGTGTATTCCAATTGCTGAATGGACTTCTTAGGGAAGTTGTCCATTCTTCTCAGGATTCCATTTGTTAGTCCTTCAAAGTACACAGAAGGCCCCCCTTTGGAGCTTTATACATCTCGATCTGCCTATTTTCTCTGTCTATACTCGCTTTTTGTCAACTTTAAAGAAAAGCTACTTCTTATCCTCATGTTTCAAAATCTGATTTGGCAATGAACTTTTGTAACTTGGGAACTACATATAAGTTTATTAAGACACAGAAAAACTCAAAAGATGTATAATGGAAAATTGATCATGTGTAATTATTTTATATTATAGCCTATTTATATTTAATGTTTAAACAGGTTAGGAACATGTGAAATATTGGCAAGCATTCCTCTAGTTGGGAACATGGTTTCAAGTGGAACTGGTCCAGATTTCAACCTCAACACCATTACTCATCAGTATGTGCACATGGATAAACTCCTTAACACCCTCCATCTTGGATTACTCATCAATGAAACATGGATAACACCTACTTTACAAGGTTGGATGCTACCTAAACGGCCCCGTGCATAGTAGCTGGCACTTACTCATCAAGCAGAGTATATCTGAACTTGTATTATCTGATAAGAAATTTAGCATAAAATTTATCATGAGACTATGGTGGAATAAAATCTCTCCTTTATCATTACTCACTTGACTACTTCTCCAACAGTGTGAAACATCTGCTAGACAATCTGGAAATACAGAATTTTTGAAAATAAGGACAATGGAAGAAAATAAAGAAAAATCTATGTGACTGACAAGCAAAACAAGTAACATCATATCAGAAATAGCTTTGCAGTAAATGTACTGATTAGGATTTTTAGCTACAACTGGCACTTTTCAGTTAAATGGAAACCCTTATAACCATTTCCTTAGAGATATCCCACAAGCCTGTACCCCTCAGTATAATGTTCACTAACCTTCTTAGGTGCCACATGCTGTGTTGTGCTGTTTTTCATGTATTATTTTTCAGTGTGTCTGAAAAATCACCCTTTGGATTAGGTATCATTTTCACTATTGAATAAATAAAACCGATGCTCAAAAAGTAAAATGTCTTGAGAAAAATTATAGCTAACAAAATTCTACCCATCCAAATTTTTACATAGCCCTCATAATCCTAAAATCTCTCTTACAAGTATAAAAGCTTTAAAAAAAAACTTTAATATAGAATGCATAGAAATGCTCAGATACTATCACAACTCTTAGATTTTGTAAACTTTCTTTGTGTTCTTTCCAATTTCTTCCCCTGCAGCTGAAAAATAATACTTCAAATAGAAAAATTTTCTGTAGCAAGAACACTATTAGTCATATACAAAATAATCAGCATTGTTTACTCATTTTGTATTACACTTCAGCTCAAATTCACTATTAATCTGGACTACATTTCCATGCTACAATATAGTCTTCATTTCTATAGGCATCTTATTAACGAGATGCTCTAATTAAATGTTCTCATTCTGAATTCAAATCCATAACAGAGAAAAGTCAGCATACCTTCAATGTAAAAGCACATGTTTTAGTAGCCAGAATTTAAATCCTAGGTTTTTGAAGTTATGATTATAGAGATACAATCATTTAGTTCAAGAATGCAGGATAAAATCATGACTAAGAGCTTGTGATCCAGATTTTCTTAGTTTTTCTCTGAAGCTCTCTGCTCAAAACCACTAGGGAGGTGCACAACTGCAAAGCTGGCAGTATTAACAGAAACTGTACAAGAGATACCAGAACCAAGTTGCAGCAGGGACCAGAACAGCAGGCAGCCACGGCTCTGCTCTCCCCACAAGCCACACGGAATCATGCCTCCCCACACGGCCACCCCTCTTCTGTCCCCACCAGCACTGTCTATAGACAAGAAGACCAGAGGCACAGGACAGCTGAAAAGCTGATGTCAAAAATGAAAAACCAAAACCCCTTTAAAACCCTGATAACATCACACCATGGGTAATGGGTTCTTTCATCAAAGATGCATATGAATAGAAATACGTTAGCCCTGACTCTGAACTACAGTCAGAATCAAATAGAGCGGAGAAAACCCCAAAGCAGCAGCCTACAGCTCCAAACTACATTAACACGAGCCAAGAAACTGGGGCTAAGGCTAATCTGGGGGGTTCTGTTTTGTTTTAGTTTTAGGTATAATATAAAAGGGAGAATATTCCAAGAGCCTAGGAAAATTGTGACAGGTAAGCACAATTCCTTCCTGGTATCAAACCTAACAATTGATCTATGTGTTCCCTTTTAAAGTTGGGTAAACAGAAACAAATAAATAAAAACTATGGGATTTATAAATACTCCTAAAATTAAGAATAAATTTACTCGTAGAGTTACTATTAGTGTTATTCTTACTAAGTTCTCACTATTTGCCAATTATTCTTTTAAATATTTAACTCAATATATCCACTCATTTAATCCTAATGACAACCCGCTGTAGTCAGTTGCATTTTATTTCTACCTTAGAGGTCAGGAAAATGAATCCAAGTAACTGGCCAAGTAACTTACCAACTTAAGCTTAAGGTAAGTGACTTGTCCTGGGTCATGCAGTGAACACAAGCGGGTAAAAGTGGGATTTAAACTCAGGCACCTGGCTCCAGAGTACACAGGCTTAACACTCACAGATCTTGTACATCTCAGGCTTTTAAAAAGGTGAGAATGTCTATGATAGATTCTAAAACACTACTGGGTACCTCCTTCAAGTCAGGTGGGAGCCAGGTAGGTAGAAAGCTCTTGGGGACAAAAAGGTCAAAGGAGCTTGCTGCTCTGATGAGAATGATACCAAGTGTCCTGCTTTGCCATCTTCCAGTTTGGCTTTGTATTTTTTACCTAAAACATAATCTATACAAACAAGTAAAAACTTTCTCTAAAGGCACTTCGGAAAAGCACAACAGTAAAAAAATTTTTTTATTAGAATTCAAAATACCTTTCTGAAAATAATTGGTGTTATCGAAGAGCATCAAACTCTATGAAAGAAGAAAATAGGCCAAGCTAGGATGAACGAGATGTTATAAAGAAGTAGGCAGAAATCAGAGGAAAAGTAAAATATCCTAAATACTGAAGCTCAGTTAAAATCCATGTTGAAGGCAATAAAAAGTGGAATTCAAAACTGAAAATTAATGATGGAGAAGAAACACATAAGTACTCTGAAAACAGAGAAGAAAGTCACGGAAAGAAAAGCTACAATAAATATGGTAGATGTGAGGGGAATAGAATGGGGGACAAACCAGTGCATCCATTTCCATTCCTTCATTCAATAAATATTTATTTTTCTCCTAGGACTGCTCAAAACCTGAAACCTCTTGCCTCTAAAATCATGTCCATATTTTCATAGAATTCATAAATTGAAAGAAACTGACCTCCTACCCTCATTTTGTTTGATTTTTGGCAAAATTCCAAGGGTTCTTGTAGAAAAATCTAGAACAGACTAAGCTGTGTTCAAAGTTATGGACAGTAAACTTTCCAGAGCTGGGGATGGGGAGCACCTAAACCCAGAGATCAAAATAAGTCACCAAAGACTAGACAAACATAACACACGTGAAACAATATGTACATATTTTCTTGACCTTTTTTTGAGTTTCAAGGGCAATGAAAACAAGCTTTTTACTGTGGAGCCCAGACATGTGCACTGCTAATCTCCCTGCCACTTTCAAGACTCGGTGCAAATGTCACTTTTTTGTTGACTCTGTCCTGACTATCTTGTTGAAAACTACAACCTACCTCCAACTCGACCCCACTCTGCTCCATTTTTATTTATGCTTCATGGTTAGCACGTACTAATGTACTATATAATTTCTAATATATGATGACTAGACTGTAGACTCCATGAGGGATTGGAATTTTTTATGCTATTCAGTGATGAGTCCCCAAAACAAAAAACAGTGCCTGACACTTACTACATATCAATTAAGTGTTAGTTTTATTAAGGAGTGAAATGCCCAGGAAGGAGACAGCAGCAAGATACACACACAGGAAGAAATCTCAGACCCCAAGAACCTACCCTTGGAGCAGAACCAGAAAAGTGGTTGGAATGGTAGATGGAGGTCAAATAATGAAGAAGAGAATTTTATTCTAAAAATTCTGGAGACAATTCTAGAGACAATAGGATTTAGATGTTTAACTTATTCGAGGGAAGAGAAGAGTGGGTGTTTGAATCCAACAAGCAAAGCCTTGTAAACATCTAGGACCTGATTACACTATCGGCTTCTCTACCCATCTACGTCTTCTCCGCCACCCTCCCACAAACTTGTAAAATCATACATACAGTCCTCAAAGACTCCAATCTTAAATAGTAGCCTAACATACACATATGCACATGCACATGCACATGCACACGCACACTCACATGCACCTGCCACGCACACGGGCTGTTCCTCAGCCACAACAATCCTGCTTACCATGCACCAAATGGAAGCTACATGGTTAAACTTCAAAGATTCCTAGACCAAAGGCTCAACACTTTAATTATCTGAACTCTTCCCAAATACATCTAAAATTCAGGGCAATCTCAATCAAAATCTCAACAAGTTGGTTTTTTTTTTTTTTTTTTGGTAGAATTTGTCAAGTTGATTCTAAAGTCCATCTGGAAGAAAAACTGTGCAAGAACAGCCAAGATATTTTTGGGAAAAGTGGAATAATAAGGGAAGGCTAGTCTTTCTTGATATCAAAACATACAGAAGGTTGCAATGATTAATATAGTGTGGTTTCAGTACAGGAATAAGTCAATGAAAAAGAATAAAGCTGTGAACAGTGGACACTGAGCATCAAGATAAATGAACTATGACATTTGTTGCAACTTCATTTAATGTTAAATTAGAGGCAACCTATATGTTTAACCTAAGGGGGATGGTTAAATAAATCATCATGTATATCATAAAATATGGTATACAGGGAAGAATGCCCATAATAGATTATTCAGGAAAAAATGCAAGTTATAGTATGATATGTGTATACATGTATATATGTATGAATCTATGTACATAGACATATACATATAAAATATGCTCCGATTTTTATAAAATAATAACACCAAAAGTAGGAACAACAACAAAACTAAATATATTTGAATTATATAAATATATATACATAGACAGGGCTAAAACCATCAAATAACACACTAAACTGTAAACAATGCGGTTTGGGAGGAGGGATTTCCTTTTTTATTTTACAGAGTTCTGTGTTATTGGAAATTTTCAACAAGGAACATATTTTCAGGTTTTACTTTTATAACTAAATGCGTAAATGTACATAGATCATGGTATTATATTTCAGGCTTTTTGAAAAATGTCCATTATGTAATTTAAGTCTCACATCAACTGTGTGAAACCCAATCACACACGTTAAGATTCAGTTTTATAAATGAGAAAAGAGGTTAAAAGATGCCCCTTAGAATGTAACTGGAATGCGTGGGCACCGAAAAGGTGACCGCTGCCTTTCTATGCCAAGCAACTAGGACACCAGGTGATGCAGAGTAAGTCTCTGTAGGTGCTCAGTAATGCAAATTACAGGCATTACTTCTAGAGGCCAGGGATCTAAACAACCAGGTTGAGGCTTTTCCTTCTCCCATACCCCGAGCAGGTGAGTCCTTTGCTAGAGACAATTCAACAGGCTACACGCCACAGTCTCTGGTCAGCCATGTTCCGAGAAAATGGGCTGGAGACGGGTCTAGAACAGAATAGACGCAGCCAGCTGTAGCAGCAAACACTGAAGCAAGTATTTTGAAAAGACTTTTCTGCCTTTGAAAGAATAGTTTACACAAATGAATTTATTGCTCCCCCTGAAAATATATTTGATGGCTCTTAAGTGTCCTTCCAAATGTACAGTAAGTAACAGCGATAAAATTAACAAGATATTCAGTTGATAACCCAGGTAACTTACTTTAAATGGTGCCTGCATAAAGCCATTCAATTCTGTGATATAGCATCTTTTTTTTTCTCATTATTATCACAAAGGAAACTTGGAAGCATGATTTGAATTCAGTGACTCAAAAATTACAGAGCAACACAGACTTCCATATTAGCTTTTCAAATGTTGAATGTTCTGCCTGCTTTGGACGGAAAAACATGACCCACTAACATCAACTGAGTGACGACTAAAAGGCGTCATTCATTGAGCCAAGTGGTTAGTGTTTAAAAGACACAAAACAAATAACTGTGTCAATGTACCAGTGAAATCACTGACAGAAAACAATAAAGACAGCTAATTGGGGTACTTTAACATGGTCCAGACAACATAATTGGAAAAACTGCATATTTCACTTTTGTATGAAGATACACTACAGGATATTTTATATCTGCAGAAATCCACAGATGTTCTACTGAGTATCTACCTGGTTTAGCATCTCTTCTTTTCTTACTGTATGTGCCATTCCTAAAATGAGTCCCCGTTTTGCAGATCTTGTACCTTAAAGATGGACTTCAATTCCTTCAGATAACCTCACACGATTATGGAATTCAGCACTACATCGCAATCTTTGTTAAGACACTCAACATAGTCTGCTGTTTAATCCATCACCCATGTTATGCAAGTGATAGTAGGAGAAATGTCAATGGAAAAAGTCTACAGTTAGTAGAAAACAGCAATGGCCCAGGGTTTTGTGAATTAGTCTGCAAGGATATTCCAAAGGATGCCCTTCTCTTAGAGTTTGAGTTACTGTCATTCACACTCCAATGGGGAAATCCAATTCCTCCAAATCCAATTTCCCAGGTAGAAATCCAATTATCTAAGTCTTTCCTTACTCTGTAATGATGTGTTGGGCCCCACACTGATTTAACAGGGAGGATAAAAGAAAAGCACCTCACGAAGAAATCCAAAAATAAGACATCAGGTTTTATGACTCCAAAAAGGCCTGCTTTTCAAGTGTCTTTACGATAAAAATACCACTCATAATCTACTTCATCTAGACAGGTAGCAAATCAATATTATAAAGAATTTAAAAGAAAAGACTTTTACCCTATTAGACTGGCACTGGTATACTAAATTAAAAAGCCCTTAAGAAGCTAAAAATCTTGAAAATTTTTAAATAGCAAAAAAGTTACACCTGATGATAGTAAAAAACCAAACAAACTGAGTTTTAGCATTTAAACTTTTTAAAACATTTATAAAAAGAAGTATAATAAAGAATATTATTATATTAGAATAGCGAAATAGCCATAGGGAATTAATTTCAAGTACTGATTGCCTACTAAATGAGAAGCTATATATATATATGCACACACATATATATAAATACACACACACATATATATACATATTCATGCATATATATGAACACATAGTATGTAATATTCATGCATACTATAGGTAGTAAAATATAATTTCAGCTTCAAAGAGATAGTTTAACTTGATTTGTTTTTCTAGGTTAGGATTATAGATTTATGATCTCAGTTTTATAAAACACTCATTTTCGTCTAAAACTGTAGAAAATACATAACTGTACACCAAGCCAATCAAAGGAGGAAGGAGAAAGTCAACATAATAGGTTTCTTAGGTGTAAAACATATGAAGAAAAAAAATTTAAAAATTGCAACAGGTTTTGCATAGATGAATCAAACATATATATTTAATATTATAAATCTGAATATAGTCTAGTAAAGATACATGATATCAACCAGATTATTCACTGAGGAGCACTGATTTGTGACAAGAGACATGCATGTTCCTGTTCAACAATGCATACTCATTTGCTAAACTTAAAACAGAGGTTTCATAGAGATAAGAAAATTATGGTTGTTCAAAAAGTAGATTCTTCAAAAGGGCAGTTTCAATCAGACTATTTCAAAATACTTGCAAATGTTACTAAGACGATAGCCTTCCTTGATGAAGCGTCCTGTGTACCATTTCACCCTTAGCCTTACTGACCTGTGTCCCTGACTTACTGTGAGTTTCCTGATGGCTGCAACATTGTTTTATACTCATTTTTATATCCCATTACAAGGTGGCTGGCATATAATTTGGGTATTGGGAACACAATACATTGTAATCATTTTTTGATAGAGAAAGTATTAGGCTTTGTTATGGGTATCAATACTTCATTTATTTATATTTACTGAACACCTACTATGTGCTGAGTATTGTGCATCTACTTATTATGTCAATAGAACTAGGTACCAAGTTATCTTTGATTGAAAAAAATGAGAATTCAGATGATTCATGTATTATACAACAATATTCAGGACTTCACATACATGGAAATATTCATCAAAAGTAATGATCACACTTGTTCATAAATGAGTTGCAGTAGGACTTTGAGGGCAAGATGCCACTTGGCAGGTTAATCCCCTTTGCTGGGGAAATGAAAAGAGAGAATTTATCTGTGAGTGCTCTTCTAGATATATTTATTCCTGGATCTCTTTCTCTCCTCCACTCAGTCGTACTGCAACATATTGCACATTGCTTTAGCTTGGAACAAGCACCAACTTCAAAATTCAATTTGGAGAACCTTAAAAATAGACTGAACATATCATGACAAATCAAACATTTTGAAGTAACACTGTTGGCAAGGTGGCTTTTACTTAAAATCGAACATGTTAACATTTTGCAAGAAGGTGAATTATTTTTCCTGGCAGATATGTTTTAAAGAACATTGAAAGGAAATACTGAATAAGAACAAAAGTGTCTAACATAAAATTGGTTCTCTTACAGGAAAGAAAAACATCAGAGAAATGACAACAAAATATATATTCTCTCCATCTGATAAAAACAACTCAATCTGAACAACAGCTTCCTATCAATAAAGCAATAGAGATTCTTACTCAATGGCCCAAGATATAAAATTATATAATATATTAATCTGATTCTTTCAGATAGATTTGAAATGTCAGCTCCCAATTCAGCAAAACTGAACTTTCCTCATAGATTGGCTTGGAGGCATTTCCAGACACCTCCACGTTACACTGCTGAAAGTGAACACATCACGGCCCCTGAAAATAGCAAGGCATTTGCTTCAGAAAAAAAAAAAAAAAAAAGAATTACCATAATTTCTGGGCTCAGAATCTGCAGTATGAGTGCCTAAAGGCATTAAATCCAATTTCCTATATTCAATTCATGGCCATTTCTTGTGGTACGATTCACTCATTTATTCATTCAACCAACAAATATTTATTAAATGCCAGGCTCCTTGTACTAGTTGATGAGCTTACAGACATATGTATTAAAGGTTAGTCACCAGTCTCTGGAACCTTAAATCTCAGCCCAGCTTCCGTGTGTGTGTGTGTGTGTGTGTGTGTGTGTGTGTGTGTGTGTGTGTGTGTGTGTGTGTGTGTGTGTGTGTGTGTGTGTGTGTTTAAAAGAACTATCCAGTAGCCAATACTTGGCAAACCAAAAATTTGACAAGCTTAAGTTGATAACTATTACTTGATCCAATGCTCTCATTCAGATTTCTGTTTATAGGTTTTAAACCACAGATATGGCTTTTTGAAATCACTTTAGAAAACTTCACGTGTGTAAGGAATGTGAAACAGGATTGAGGACCACGCAGTCATGGTAAAGTCACACCATCACATTTTCTTGAATTCCTGTGCTCTAGTACAGTCCTAGAAATCACGATTTTAAAAAGACTTGAAAAGGCAAAAGCACTGGAACACCTCGGTGTTCCTTGTTTTCATCTGTTCACATATATGCCAGCAGTTTCCAGCTTTCACCATAAATTGATGAGCATGTGCCTACAAGGCCCAACCCCGATGGAGTTCACGCAGTTGACTTTGATTACTCAAAACGATTCAATGTCATCAGTGGATGTTTCCCAGGGACACAGAGAGGCAGTGAAAAGTAGACTCCAGGCACTGAACTCCCTCAAAGAGAGGGCGAAACAGGGCAAACTCACCAATATTGTATAATTCTCATGATGCGAATTGCATTTTTCATTAACTCACATATTCCCCCAAAACTTGCAGTCTTTCACTTTCACGTGCCATGATACGAATCCTTAGAAACTATACTATATTCTGAGGAAAGAAAAATTTGAACCAGCCTGGTGCTTACATTTAAACTGACCATTTTAAGAAGCACTTTCCTGGGGGAAGGATATAGCTCAAGTGGTAGAGCACATGGTTAGCATGCACAAGGTGCTGGGTTCAGCCCCCAGTACCTCCCCTAAAAATAAATAAATAAACCTAATTACCCCCCCCCTTTTTTTTTTAAAGAAGCACTTTCCAATGCTCTATTTAGTACAACTTTGGGTTTACATTTCAAATAAAAATGCTTTCTATTCATTCCCTTCTGAATATTTATGCTAAGAGTGTGTGGTAAAGATTTCCTTTCTTTTTCTTACCTCCATGATCTTTGTGTAGAATCATAAATGGCAACTTTGTTCAGAAGACATTTTTCCACTCGAGTGGGTTGAAGTGTGGTTGACAGCACGATAAACTCAGTTAATATTTTTAGATAGGAAAGTCATATCCAAAAACACACAAATAACTAAAAAAGAAATGAATGAGCAAGGCCATTCATTCTGTGAAGCCACAAGATCTCTGCCCTTGCCCCTGGCTATGATCAGAGTACGGAATGATCCTCCGAGCCAATACGTTCATCTGCGATGGACTGATTTAAAGAAAACCTGCATTTGCTCCTAAGAGAATTTTGTTGGAATTTTGCACTCCTTAAGTGAACGTGATTAAGTGGTAGGAAGAAGGAGAAGTCACACTGAAATAACTATGTGAGCTAAGAAGTTTGCCTGACACAGCTGCCTGGATTCTCACAGAAAACACAGGACTCCTGGATCAAGGACAAGTAAGTTTACTACTCACAGGAAAATCAGAAGCAAAAGTTTCAACATAGTTGCTCTGGTTCCCTGGGCCCCCAGTCCCATAGGGAAGCCAGAGGTTCACGCAGGGCTTGCAAGTGCAGTGAACGTGCCACCAGAGAGGGGCCCTGAGCTCAGGGAATCTGCTCCTCCCACAGGCAAGCCGTCAGCCAGCTTCCGTGCTGCCCAGAGGGAGACCTACGCTGGCTCAGGCCTCAGTGATGTCCTTCCTGGGATGCATTTCCCGCTTTGCAGAATCAGCTGCTGCATAAACAATCTCGAGAAGGGGCACAGGTGAAGGATGGTTTGGCCCCCTCTGCAAGGCATGTAAGACGACACGTGGACCACAGTGGACTGCTTTGCCGCAGACCTGTAAATTGACTTGTGCGCACCTGCAGCTGGGAAGTCCTGCGCTCGAGCTAACTGGAAACAAAAATAGTTCAAGAACAAACCATCTACTCATACTTCTACTTTGCCTTCTGAAGAAGCTGCATGAGGACAGGAGTCTTTGCTTTTTAGATTAATGTCATCTCAGGGCCTAACACAGACCCTGGCTGGGACCCTGGCCCTGACGGGAGGTTAATATGTTTTTAATATATTTTTCATGCATGGATAAATAAATTCTGTTTGCCAGTGCACTTGCCCCATTCTATTAGGCATCTCGCTGATTTACCATTTAGATCTGATGTACTTTCGGTTTGAATCACCATCCTTGGCTGTAAAAAAAAAAATGTGGCTTGTCCCTATAAACTAATACTGAAGGCTTTCTAGTCCCTGCTTGGATGCCCGGGCCCCCAGGGGTCTGGGGCCTTACCATTCCTGTCTGCTCTCCTCCTCGGAGCTGTAAGATCACTAGTCTCTCTCTCTTCCTCACAGCTATTCATACTTACTTCCTACTCTACCACTTCTGATACTTGTCCATATTGGTTAAAAGAACAGATTTCCTGGTCAGAGTGTAGTTTCAAAATCGGATTTAGTCATCCACTAGCTGTATGAGCTCAGGTCTTGTAATGTCTCTTCAACTCACCTTCTTTAAAATAATAAGAATAACAGAACTAAATTAGAATTAGTTAATTAATGAGATAAAGCACGTGTAACCAGTTTTGCAGAACAGGCTGGACTCAGGAATTTCAACAAGCAGTAAGCAACTTTGTAATTTTTTCACATGATAGCCTTCTGAAATTAACTTTGGTGCACCCTTTCTCCTCTTCCCTGGACAAAATTTTGGGCACATCCTCTAGATTTTTAACCACTTTCAGAAATTAATTAACAAGCAGTTCTTATACTCTGCACTTTAAGCTACTAAAACTTTAATCTTAACCAGTTAAAACTGCAGTATTTCCCTAGTTCAGGCACAACCAACAATTTCCAAAGGCCAACAGTGGGGTGGCGGTGACTTATCTTTCTTCCCAGCATTTTCGCTGTGTTCTTCCCTCCTCCTCTATGTTCCACCTCCTCCTCTTAGCCTCTATCATTAGACATCTTCTTGCTCCCCACTGAGGAAGAGGGGCAGAAATATAAGGATAAGATTGAAGTCATTTTTAACTAAAGCTGCTGAAATCCAAATACTATTCATCTCTATTGGGGTACTTCTCTGACTTATTCAGAGATCACCCTCTTACCTTGCTGGGGTCCTCCCACTACTCCTTTCCTAGGCAGAAGGGGCAAAAACTCTCTGGCAGAACCCTCAGGTCTCTCACTCAACTGCTGTCCATTCCAAAGAGTCTCTCTCTGCCAGGACCACCACCTTCAGAGGTACAAACATTTGAAAACATATGCCTTCTAACTGGGAACTCATCCCCCAAATCCCCAGGATCTTAGTCATCAAAAATAAGGAAACACTCTTACATCTTATGATAACCCTTATAAACCTGTTTGATTTTTTTTTTGAAGGGAGGGGCAACCTTCTGCAAAGCATGCAACCTCAAGACAAAGCTACCATGAGAAATGAGAGACAGACAAAAGAGCTGTCAGTGTGTCTATCATTCTACCATACTAATCATTCATTTGGGAAGCCTCAGAGTCATTTGAGAGTGTCAGCTGCAGGACAAGTATGTAAGAGGAGTAATGAAAGCAAGTGGAGGAGATAATTGAAGTTCATGTGGCAGTATAATTAGGAAAGCATGAAAAGTGTCAGAAGAGGGAAGAAGTTATGTTTGCCGTCTGTGGCTCTATTTCCCTTGTAATACGGTCATCAGAGTAAGATCTACTAAAGTTAAAGTTTGTTCCACACATGACTATATTACAAAAAAGACACCTAGGATAATTTTTCAGTTCTCTGTATTGCTTTGCATAATTTGGTCCGCCTGTCTTGAAAGTTGTGCTGTTTTTGGACTTCTGACAAGATACTATCTGATATTTGTCTTTCTGTCATGAAAGGGAGCCAAGATCATGCCCCACAGTGACAGTGATATTTAGGAAACATATCATATCAGTTACCTTCCCCTTTTCCTGTATGCAATAAAACAGCTGCTGGTTATTGAACAGACTGGGTGGAACTTGATTTCTGTGAATTTCTCAAACATTACAAAGTATTATTAATAATAATCTTATCAGAGTACACGGATCACATTAATGTTCATTTTGTATTCTTTCATTTTGCTTCAAATGCTCTCTGTTGCAAATCTCCATTCTCTCCATCACATCTTCTTTAAATTTCCTTCTCCTATCTACCTACTTATTTTTGAATATCCAAAGCTTTTCCTATTTGGGCTCTTTAGTATATCCAAATTACACATTTCTCCCCAGAATGTCAACAAAGATTTTTGATTCTAGATGGCAATGTGGAATACTTAGGTCAATAGACATATCTATAATGTTGAGGACAGAGGATAAAAGGAAAGTATTTTAATTTCTCTATATGTCTTTTATGGCTACTTCTTTGTTTTGTCTGGAAGAGTCTATGTTTTAATGAACTAACAATCTCTAACATTTGAATGGTGCTTTGTTTATTTTGAATGCATTATCTCAGGAATCGGAGCAGACTTCTACTGCTATTCCATTAAGTCTATTAAGATCATAACGTGTAGAGTTAGTATTTTCCAAAGAAAGTAAGTCTAGTTTCCAAGATCCCTTTGCTCCTCTAGTTTCTAATAAAGCCTTTCATAAAGCAAACTCACACAATTCAGATCCCAAGATAAAGTAAATATGTATCCTCAGTGTTTTCCTCATATAAAAGCCTCATGATATTCCAACAAACAAAGTAAATTCAAAGAGATAGCGGGTTTAATTTCCCCTGGGGCCACTGTCTTTTTTGCTTTAAGTTTAGCCTGATTACTATTAGGCCCTAGGTACACAGTAACTTCTGGGCTCGCTGGTTGGAAAGAAAGCTAATACTCAGAAATTCTAGTGCTTTTCCTTACTGCAATATTATACAGCTAAGAAAAATATCAGCCACCAAGCCTCTGAGCCTTCAGCAAATTAAGGGTTTTGGAATTAATATAACCAGTAAGAGCAAAAGTTAACATTCATATCAACAAGTTCTTGACCACCTGGGAAAGGTTTCTCAAACCGTAACATTGAACTTCAGGGTGAGAGTCGTAAATAACTCTGAATTAGGAAGAGACGACATAGTTTTGTTTAAAATCTTCACATTCACATCAAGGCAAATTTAGGGTAACATTTTTTTTCTCCAGCATGTCCCCATTTTTCATGGGGCACACTACCTTACTTTTTGAAAATTATCGTTTCAAATATGTTTGACTAGTAATTCTCATACTTGAGTTGCAAAACACCTCAAACTCACAGTGATATCTTTTCCTCCATCTTAAAAACTATAGCAATACAAATATCAGAAGACATAAATATAGTTGAAATTAATATTTAAAAAAGAAGAAGAATGCATGGCCATGCAAAATACTTGTCTATTAATAAATGTCACTAGCCATCTCCAATGTTTTCATCAATATTTCTATAAAAGACTACTTTTGCTAGCAGACAAGCTGTGATAACAAAGGAATAAAGGAGAATGACAAAACACCCATGCAGATACAAGAAAACTCTATACGGTGAATTGCTTCTTCTGCAAAAGACTGCCATTTTTCTCAACTGTAGAAGTAGAGCACCCCAATTTAAATTCTAGAATGCCAATGGTCTGTGGCATACACTAGGGCCACTCATACACTAGGACCACTCATGAGTTTGCATTTAAGTAACCCCTATCTACCAGAAAGCAACCAAATACAATCATTTACAAAAATTTATACTTTCTTTACAATATTGCCTCAGTATTTCTATTTTGCCAGGTGCTCACTGTGGATGAACTATAATCATGTAGACTGCATTTATCTTATATATCACTAAAGAATGTAGATGCGTGATACAGGTGTGTTTCTCCTTACTCTCTCTGATTGGCCTCCTTTATTATATCTTAAATATTGGTTATAGTCAAGGCTCTTCTCATCTCACTTTTTATGCATTTTTTGGCAATATTAGCTACTCTTATCTCTTAAATTTCCAAACTGAAAAAACGGGTGGGGACAAAGTCTTTTCCTGAACCATCTTCCCTCCACTCAAGGAGTTTTTGGCCAATTAGCACAAATGTATTTTGGATTATATTACAAGGAAAGGTAAGGTTACTGTCATAAAACAGCTCTGAATCTCATTTAGTTGGAAAGCACCAGGGAGTGACAGTTGGAATACTCAAGATGACTATCAGAGGATGTATGGCTTTCAAAAGGCAAAGATGAAAGAAGTTGTGTTCCGCTTAGCGGGAAAATCACAGCGGGAAAAAATGCATCAACGCGGAAGGACACAGGGTAAGTGCAAGGAACCTGAGAAGTACAGGTTGAATAGTGGGTAAGTGTGCCAGGTTTATCTACATCTAAATCCACCCAGATAAGGCTTTGGCATCTGTTAGATTACTTGTTATGAGAACTTGACTTGGGGAAGACTGAGGAAACTGAAAGAATAAGAAGGGGTAAATAAACATCTCTGTAATTTGTGGTAGTACCTTGCTCCTGGTTCCCTAGGGTTTCAAAGAGGCATCAGACGGGTTGCTGTGGTTGGGGAGGGAGGAGGGAAAAGGAGGGAAAAATGAACAAGTTTGACTCAATCCCTAGTGCAGAGCAGCTCCATAAAAATAAATTGAAATTCTACTGAAATTTTATTCAAAAAGACAGTGAAAAGGGCAACTAAGAGAAAAAATATTCTGAAAATCTTTCTTTTAGAATAAATGCTACAAGAAAGAGCCATTAGTGAATGGTGGAGTTGGAAAAATGAGAGGAAGACAATGTAATGTAATATTTAATGCCATAGAAAACGCAAGGAGAATGAAATTGAACCTTAATTCCAAAGCAGAATATAAAAAATGCTTTCTATCATTTCCCAGTTATGGAAATCTTTTTCATCTCAATATATTTTTAACTGTTTTTAAAATCGACACACATTCTTTACAGTGGCAGGTTAAACACTTATTAGAAGATTAAAAAAAGCCAAACAATATCATCCATTATTCCTAGTTTATATCTCAAGATTCCTCTAAGTTGTACAGTAAACTAAATTTGAAAATAACAAGCTAGCATTCTCTGGTTCCTGTTTGCAAACATAACTATTAATTATTAACTCTTCTGTTTCCCTTGTAACGTGAGCATTATACTCTGATATGGCTACTACCATGGCTAATTTGTTCTTGGTTTGCCCTTCAATTAAAAACAACAGTTTTATAATTCAGCTTTTAGAAAATACTGTACTAAACAAAGGAGTATATATACATATTCCTTTTCTTCAGTTGATTAAAATGAAAAATTTTTATGATAACACCTTTATTAATGATGCACAGACAGCAATCTGGATGCCATCAGAAAAGGTTTTGATTTGTTTTGTTCTGGCCATGAGTAATAAATAACAGAGGAGTCTTCAATATATATCTGCATCTCAACGATACAGACTATAATAGCATTGCATACTAAGAAACAACGTGACTGCCTGAAAGTAACACAGGGGAATGACATTTCATTCCTCATATAAATGCTGTCCAATAACCAGTTGGTAATTTTATAGCTTTGGTGGATAACTATTGATTCTGAAAAACATTTCTCATGTCTAATGTCTAATGGCCCATAAATGAGTGAAACACTTATAAATCTGAGTACTTTATTTTAGGAAATGTCATAGATAGATAGAAGGAAAGATAGATAGATAGGCCTTTAGCATTCCCGGAGTTCCCAAGGGTCTGTGGAAGGAAAATTTTGTAACTTTTTCACCTCAGTTCTCAAAGTGAGGGGATTA
The DNA here is from genome assembly GCF_009834535.1 of Camelus ferus. NCBI lineage: Eukaryota > Metazoa > Chordata > Mammalia > Artiodactyla > Camelidae > Camelus > Camelus ferus. The sequence continues at coordinate 32,628,061 of NC_045700.1, read as the reverse complement.
AAAGTTCATCAGAAATTAATTGAGGTAAAAAATACATGAAATGTTAATCTTACAACTAGTGGTCATTTTAGTTCTAAATATATGGAGTAAAAAACTCTGTTTCAAAAGTTGCCATCAGATTTGGAACTCTTTAATAAAAATATCTTGTCTATCAGTCCATTTCCTTAGAAAGTCACAACAACAGGTAATCCTAAATTCATATCACAACAGGTAATCCTAAAAGACAGATACTCATCAATTTCAAGGATGAGACATTACAAAGGAGATGATGACATTTCAAAGTTGGTCCAGACATTTAGTCATTGGTCTTAAATTCATTTCCCCTAAATATGAGATATGAGTGTTCTGGGTTGAACTGCATTATTTTATAATCCACATGTTGAAACCCTAACCCCCAGATCCTCAGAATGTGACTACATACGGAGATAGGGACTTTAAATATGTAATTCAGTAAGATGAGGCCAGAGGGTGGGCCCTAATCCAATCCGACTGATGTTCTTAAGAAGAAATACGGACACAGAGAGACCAGGAGACACTGCAGACAGAAGAAACACTATGTGAGGACACAGTGAGAAAGTGGCCACCTGCAGGCCGAGAAAGACCTAAACCTAGAAACTAAAACCAAAGAAACTAAACCTGCCAACACCTGGATCTTGGACATCTAGCCTACAGAACTGTTAGAAAATAAATTCCCACTGTTTAAGCTACCCAGTAGGGGATATTTCATTACGGTAGCCCCAGGAAACGAATACAATGGCTTTATAACACATCTTTGCCATTTACATGAAATTACACGTTTTGTCTAATCATCATATAGTCCCTATGAGAGAAAGTTAATAACAGCAATGTTTGGAGTAATATTTCACTTGCTTAATGCTGCCCTGTCTCATCTGCCACTTAGCACATTTAGATCACAGTCCAGTAAAGCTCTCCCTCTTCTTCCTCTTCCTCTTCCTTCTCCCCACCACCACCATCACCCCAGCAACAACAAAATCTAACTAGCATGGTGTAGGCACTATTCTAAATGCTCTAGCTATTAAATCACTTAATTCTCATTACTCTACAATTACAGGTGCTCTTTTTATTAATTGGGAAATAGACACAGAGAGGTGAGTAATTTGGCCAAAGACACAGAGCTATATGACAAATCCAGACAGCCCAACCAGGACTATTATTTAACTATCATATTATAGGGTTTAAAAATAGCTCTCTGCCTTTTAGAAAGTGAAGTCATCTTCCATTTTGGCTCAATTACTCTCCTTAGATAGACTGAATCTTTATTACAAAAGTCATATCTGCTTTCTACTCAAAAGTTTTTTCTCTTTTATATAATGCCAGTAGCTTTTTGGCTCAGGTGAATAAGCTAAATCTAATTTCTTTTTCCAATTTAGACACAGTCATACATAAAATTCCTTGATAAATGAGAACTTTTAAATACTAACCATTGTTTGAAAATCTTTGGTAACTTTACCAATTGGAAAACCAAATTACCCTTGCCACAATAATTGACTTATTATTCAAGTAACAATGTAAAATTTAATGAGGTATAGCCTCAAATTTTGACTCCCAGAAAGAAAAATTTTAAAGTTGGACTTAAAGTTTGTAAAATGTAAAGAATATCAAACTCTTCCATTATTCGTTCATGAACCCATGTTGAGTTTCATTATATGTGTTTGAGAAATCACTTTCTTCCCCTACTCTAATCAAAGAGCAGTAATCCAAAAACATCCCAAGGTTATGGCACACAGAGAATTAAAATAGGCATTAAAATAGAGAATGGAAATTGCGATCACTGGGTTTCTTGAACGGAGAAGAAGCACTGTCTCTTGCAGTTCAGAAAGGCAGAGTAGAAACTTACCTGGGTTCAAATTTAACTGCACCACCCTGTAGCTGTGAGATCTTGAGCGTTATTTAACCTCTTTGTGCCTCTATTTCCTCTTCTCTGTGGGGATAATCATAGTGCCCACCTTATGAAGTTTTAATGAGGATCTAACAAGTCAATATTTATAAGTCACATGAAACTAATTTGGTCATGGTATCTTCTATATATGTTTTTTTAAAGACAGAACTTTTATACTTCTGTGGTTAATCCAGGATGTTAGTGGTAGCAGAAACACAGGGACTAAGGAGACTTTCTCTGACTACGTCATGGAAAAACCATGTCCCCATGTCTCCCTGTCTCTGATTCCAAGTGAAACAAAAACTCCAGCCAACAAGGCATAGATCTGTGAACATTACTAAAGCTCATTTTAAAAATTCCTGAATCATGCAAAATGCACTGGCGGATGGGGATAAAAATCTTTTAACATCCCTGACTATTCCAGCACTATTGCGATCCAAGCCACTTTCTGTTGCTCCAATGTCACTTCTGAGTGTTTCTTCACCAAAACAAAAACTGCTCTCTCACGACTGAAATGTGGAGCTCTTCATTCAAAAGAAATATGAAACTTTGGCTGAAGTGACGTAATTTGAACCCTCATTCTCTTTTTGTATCTTTGCACACCCTGGTCAACTGAGAAAGTAAACAAAAATAGGGACAGTGATTCTCTATATATGCTTGATCTGAGTAGAACACTGTAGAGAAACTCTCTCTCTTCCAAATCTTTCACTGAGGTAGACTGCAAGGGAACATTTTATTAGTTCCGATACATGGCACCAGACAGGCAGTTGGGGACATAGTTTTATTAGCAAATATTTTATCATGTCGTTTTGCCTCCATTTTCTGATCTATAAAATGCACAGCAGACATGAACGTGTGTGGGTGTGTGTGAGCTTCATAGGAATATAAATACTTACGTTTCATAACACTTTAAAATGAATGTTTCATCCATTTCCAATCACATGTAAAGTAAATCATCCTGGCTAACATTTATCTAGCACTTACCATGAACCAGTCACTGTTTGGAGTATCTTAAATATATTAGCTCATGTAATCCTTTCAACAGCCTTCTGAGAGAGGCACTATTATTATCCCCATTTCACACATAAGGAAACGGAGGCAAAGAAACGATAAGGAACTTGCCCAGAATTACCCAGTGAGCAGGTAACAGAACCACATTTAACCAGGTATTCTGGCTCCATTGTTCTTCATCTCAAGCACTATGGTGCTTCTTTAAACTACCTCAAACAATGCACATGAGAAAGAAGAAATTCCTAAAATACTAAAAATGAAACAATAATTTACTTAATTCAATTTCACTGACAGGCCAAATAATCAAGAACAGCTTAAAAGGCACGAAGAATTGTATACCCACTTCAGAATATTTTGCGGAACTCAAAACCGCTGACCGTTCTGTCCAGCAAGACACACCAGTTCACTATCGTTAACCTGACCCCATAAAACTCCTACTAAGTATAAGGTAGGCAAAGTGGGAGACAGAAAACATCACCGATGTACTCCACGCTTACATCATGAACCTCTGTATGTAGACATGGCTACAGTAAATAAATTATTAGACAGTTCAGACAAGTAAGAAGTATCCAAATAGTTATTTTTCCCCTTTAAGACTTTTATCTTACTGTATCATCAGCAGCCAAAAAATAAGCCAATCAGAAGCCAAGATTTTGCATACTGTTGAATTCTACTATCATTTTAGTCATTAAAATGCACATTTTAAGGTACAAATGGCTAATTCTTGCATCTGTACTTTTGTTTTATTGTTGTGTTGCTTCTTTTTTTTTTCCCTCTAGACTGCTTTTACTATCAGCAAAAGGCTGAAATTCAAAGGTAAGATTTCTCTGGAAAGGTTATGGATAATGTCTGGGTACTAATGTAACGCTTGGAATCTTCATGCAAATAACTGAGCACAAGGTTGTAGGAAAAAAGTTACGATCATAAAGCTCATTCACGTTCCAGGGTGAATTCATTTCTTAGTGCTTCTGTAACAATTACCACAAATATAGTAGTTTAGAACGAATTTACTATCTTACGGTTATGTAACCCAGGAATCTGAAAAGGGTCTCTCTGGGCTAAAACCAAGGTATTGGCTGGGCTGTGTACCTTTCTGGAGGCTTTAGGGGAAAATTCATTTACCTGCTTTTTCCATCTTCTAAAACCTACCTTAATTCCTTGGTTCACGGCCCCCTTTCATCTACAAAGCCAGCAACGTGGTTGAGTCTTTCTCACGCCTCATCACCATGACACTGACCCTCCTGCTTTTCTTCTCCACGTTTAAGGGCCACTGTCATGACACTGGGGGCCCCAGATAAGTCAGGATACTATCCTTAATTCAAAGTCAGCATATTAACAACCCGATTCCATCTACTTCCTTAATTCTCCTTTGCTTTGTGATGCAACATAATTAGAGGTTCTGGGAGTTGAACGTGAACATCTCTGAGGGAGGGGGTATTATTCTACAGACCCGAAGAGGCCGTTCTTTCCTTGCCATTTAGAAATTATTCATATGAATCACTGAAGAATGTTCTTCAAAAGAAAAAAATATATTTAAAACATTGAAAACACTCCCCAAATTCTACATATTTAAACAGAATATACCAAACAATACAGGAGGCTGAGGGTGGTTACTGATTCAGTAAGTAATACTACCCCTTTCCAACATCTTATACCATGCAGAGCAATAAAACGTATCAGGTCACTGGCAGGGAATGGGAGGGGAGAGAAGTGAAATGGAGACAAAAGATAGAGCGAATCTGTCAGAGTGACAGAAAACAGGAAGACGAATTATGAATTTCATAAGATTGTTGATGGTTATCTGGCTTGCACCGGGTCAGTAATTTTTGACAGCAGACAACGTCAACCTGACTAAACCGAAACATGCACGTGATGTTGACTAAAACGGAAAAAAAATTAAAGAACATTTGCTTAAGTTTGACACAGCCATGCAAGTGCTCACACACGTATTCACAAAGGCCAGGAAGACGCAATCAAAGGAATACGACAAGCCCTACTGCAAGTCAGTCCACACACTCGCAGTGAGAACTGCTTGAAAAGACCCTACTTACACAAAACGTTTTTACTTATGTGCATTATGTATGAAGATGTATTTGAAGGGCTGGATCTACTATTTTGATCCACCAGACAAATGTAGCTCATACCCCAACTGCATCTTTCCAATTCGATGATGTGGGGGCGGGGGGGAACGGTTGAAAAGACTTCTCGAAAAATTTCTTTGGAACATTTAGAAACTGAGTGATTGGTATGAGTGATGCCATCTTAAAACAGAACCCCAGAACATAATTCCACTTTTACAAAAAAACTTTTTTTGTGTGTGTGGAAGGATTTTTCCTATTTATTACCAATGGATTGCTAAAAAAACATGAGTATACAAGACAAATAATAGAAGTTCAGTAATATTATAGAACATTGCTTAACATTTAATATGTCTTTTCCTGGTGTGATCATCATTTTACTATAGTCATTTTTTTAACTAACATTGTAGATACTTATGTATCTTTTCTTCAGTGAGACTAGGATATTAATCAGTATCATCAAGAGTAATTTTGTAAAGTACTTATTTGTCCTTACTAAATCCTACAGTAGAGATATGATCACATGATTGAAAGAATGTTTTCTGTATTAGGTTTGTATTTCAAGAATGGAAAAAACATGTTTTACTAAATGTTATGGTTTGAAAATTACAATGAAATAGCTGAAATATTTAGCTTCAAAAGCACTAAATTTAATTAAGTAGTTTATAAATTAATTCATTAATCATATGTATATCACTGTATTCTGTGCACTTCTTTACCATGACCAACAGTGAACAACTGCTTTTGTTCAAGCTCCTTCCCCATTTACTCTCTAAACTTCCAGGCAGAGAGGGAGGTTGAGATAGGAAACCTGGAGAAAAGAGGCGAGCAGAAGCCCTGAGAAATCCTTTCTGCTTTTAAAAATGCTCATAGTCTGAAAAAAATTATTTTCCATTTCCTGTTTGCTATGAACTACAAAACAAAATAAGAAAAGAGCAAGCTCAGTATTTTGGAAGGAATTTTTGTTTGCCTCACAGACAAATCAAGTGGACCTGAACTGCCTTATCTCCCTCCCTCCAAGTACTTCTTTCCATCATCTCCCAAAGTTGTCCTGGTCTAAGGTCTTGTCCTTTCAATGTTCTTTGCAATTACTTATGCCCAATCATTTAGTAGAAAAGTTCTGTAAAATTCTGAAGAGACATAAACTGAATTTCCCTGATTCTAAAATGAATTTTGTAGTGTAAGATGTTTTATTCTGGGTGATGGAAATGTTTTGGAACTATACAGAAGTGGTATTTGCACAACATTGTGAATGTACTGAATGCCACTGAATTGTTCATTTTAAAATGGTTAATTTATCTAAATTGTGAATTTCACCTCAGTAAATTATTTAAATTTAAAAAGTATGGAAAAAATTAAAAAATAAAATGAATGTTGTATTACACAATCACATTTATAAAAAATGTATTCTTAATTCAATTAGTATATTTAATGAAATAGGATTATTTGGGTGATGACTTTATCTCATAGAATTTGTTGTAAATCTTTTCATTTTTAGTGGTTTGTAACACTTAGGAGAGGAAAAAAATAGAGAAACTTATGTACTGAGGAAACATCTAATGTAGAAAAAGATCAAACCCAATTCTGTGAAGCAGAGTCCTATAATACAGGACTATGATAAAAATAACATAAATGAGCGGTTTAGCAAAAACTCTTCTGTGAAATACTGGTTCTTGAATAGCAAAGTAAACTAAACTGGCCAAGTTTCTTTGAAATTACTTTTTAAAATTTTACCCAACAGGAAAGACAATTCTGTGATATTCAATAAGTATTATGAAGAAGGAAATTCCTTCATCTTAGCAGAAAGTAAAATTCACAAAAATACAATTCAGTGGGAGAATATAAAAAAGACAGAGGAATAGTTTCATGCGATGTTCATCTGCATTTAACAATAAGAAAGTGCCCAATTATTATATTGTCATTACAAAAGCTAAAAATAAGTGACATCCTAAAAAGCTAACCATAGTTTAAAAAGATAACTTTGCATTTGTTTTTTCTAACAAGTTCAGAATTCTAAGTTTTTTCATATATTACACAATTGCTTCCACACATTACTTATAAAATTGGTAATCTGAAGTGGAGTTGTTGATGTCCAGCAACAGTTACAGAGTTCCCACCTGATTTAACCATTTCATCAAAATATTTGCCCTTTTATTACTACAGTTAGTTTTCAAAACAATGAAAACACATTAGTGCTCTAAGAAATAAATATTCACCAATAATAATTCATTTAAATAATTAAATCCTAAAATAAGTCAAAGTTGTTGCAAGAAATTAGTCAGTTCTGAATATAAAACTCTAAGCCAATCAATTATCTTACTTTGGGAATCTGTATTATTGAGGTTTAATAAAAATTTTCAGGTATATAAACATTTGAAGCAAAATGTTAAATTTACCCATCTGACCATAAATTACTTCACTGAAACACTGAAGCAATGCAAGTGGATAAGGGTAGCCTTCTTTACCCAAGTGCTGTTAAATGAGTCTTGCAGATGGAATGAAGCAGAGTTTACAAGCATGGGAATTAGTTTCCATTTGAGGGAATTAGTTCTACTTTATACAATTTCCTTCAAAGCATTTGTCCTGGGCCAGTGATTTTTTTTTCCATTTTGAGGATATATATCATTTCAGAAATTGTGCTGAAAGCAAATTATGATTGGCAAATGATAGTTGGTATACTTGGAAGTGATAAAAATATTAAATTTTACTGTCCAAATTGTTTTGAATTTAATATAATAAAATAGGAGGCCAATATCCATCTTTGGCCAACTTAATGCAACAACTACATTCAATGATGTTTTCTGCAGCTCACTGAAATGCCATAAATGGAAATATGAACTCTTAGGAAAGGACAGAATTAAAGAAAACACTCCAGCAATTATATATTGGTGGAATTAACAGTCATATAATAAGTATTAAAATACCCAAAGACTAATGAAATTGTATCTAAGAAAAATCATTCTCTGACAAAGTCTTAAAGAAATAATGCAACATCTCATAATGACTACATGAATGTTCTTAGCAGGTATAATTTACATATTAAGACATCCTCACAAGTATGACTATTAGACATTCAATCACTTTAATAACCCTTTAAAACTTTTAAAAGTGCATATAAGAAAAGTGCAACCAAAAGAGAAAGGTCTGAATTATTAAAATAACATCAAGATACAGAATACTAGTGGTATACACATCTGAAATAAAGGTGTTAATTGAAACATGACTTCACATAACTCTCAGTTCAATGGTTCTTGACACGTGGGAGAGAGAATTTGGCGGCACCATGGATCTGCTCAGAGCTGAAAATCAGTATTCCAAAAGTGAATTTCATCTCTGGATCATCAAGTCTCTCTCCAAACTCTAGGGACTTAATATCCTAATGCTTCCCTTAAACTACCCCCAAATTCCTATTTTCAGAATGGCATTTAAGCCAACTAGCTGGTAAAACAGCCTACAGTCCAAAGGTAAGCCAGACTTAACAAGTACCTCTCACATACACATAGTCTTAAAATTCATATTTTGGTGCTACCTCCAGCAGTTACCAAAAAGAAAGCAATCCCATGGTGTCATGCTTAGAGGAGCTCCAGGAAACCATTCAAGGAGCTGTCTGTATATTAAAAGCAAAGACTAAGTACATTAAAATAAGTAAAGCAACTAATATAAAATGAGAATTTAATTTCAGTAGTTAAAATATGTCATTTTCCTCATATTAAATTTGGTAACTTTTAATCCAGTGTCTCTTTTTAGGTTCCATGCTTACTTCACTCTACTGCTTTGTCCCAATCTACTCACTGGAATTTACCACCCCACTGCCTAAGGGACAATAAACTGTATCTTAAAAAAGCACTAAATATTTTGAAGATTTTCCCAGGAATAAAAATAAGGTAGATTTAAACTTGGAAATCTGATTTTAACACAATACTGAGTTGGTAAAAGTAAGTATTTTTGAGAAAAAAAAAAGTCATCATTCTTAGTCAACTGCACAGCTTGAATGGTTAAAACTTCCTGAGCTTTTTTAGACACTGGGATGGGTAGAGCAAGAAGGCTTAAAAAGATTGCCACTCTCATTCCTGACCTGTTCCTCAAGAAATGGCCTCTGAAAACAAAAAGTTTAAGAGAATAATTCAGAATGATTCTCAGCTTTCAGACTGCTCTGATTTTTCTGAGTTAATGCTTAAAATCAATCAAATACTTTTGACATGCTTTTGCTTGCCAAAGTACACTTTCTTTTCCAACAATTAAGGGAGAGTAATAAAGAAAGTTAAAAGGTTAAGATGATCACTCATTATTGTACCTTCAGAAATCATATTTCAAGAACAAAACCAATTGTTAACATAGATTTTATATTACTTTGTTTCAACCATTCCAAATTCCATGAAGCATTTTTCATCCTCATGAATTGTACATTAGAATTTTAGAAATTTCTTTATTCCAGCAGAATGCAACAAATTAAAAACATAAACTGAAATAAGGGAAAAAAATGTTGCCACAGTCATTCTCAGCTTTTATCTCTTGTTCTCTCTCTCTTTTTCCATGTACCATCCCAGGGAGAAAATAAATGCAAGGATATGCAGAGAGGGGAATGAGACTGATCCACTCAGTACATTATTTGGTATATAAAATACAAAAATATTCCTGCCTCTTTGCAAACAGTTTTAAAAACTTTAATCTCTGTTTAGATTTCATGCTAAATTCAAATTTTCATTATCAATGACCAGTTAATGTCAATGTTGGCTTATTACCTCACTTGAAAGCAGTCATCTTTCTCATCATTGATTTATATATTTTCAGCATCTTGACATAGATTTTCCTTCACTTCCATCTTGGCCATCTGCTTCCAGCACACATGGGGCTAAATGTCCACAACTCCTTGTGGTTTCTCTGATTAATCCCAAACATAAACAAGAGGAATCCAAACTAGTATATTATTCCAATACTTTGTAACAAGTTATCCTTGGTGTGAAGCTACCACTAATTCTGTGCTCCAAATTCTTTGTCTAATAACTTGTACAGCCCACCTGGCTAGGATCAGTTCCTCCTGTAAGGATAAGAGGAATCAAACCCCTGACCTCAAAGTAAGGTTATGGTCTTGCCACTGATCAACAACATTGTCTGGTACACAGAGTCTACTTGCCTCTTGAAAAGTGTTCGTGTATTTTCCACTGGACTCTCAGAGCACAGTGACCATGCTGGATACAGCTGATAACAATGTAATGGAGATCAACTGCTTGATAACTGGCCCACGGTATAGTGGGTTCTGTCCTTCGGAATACACTGCCTCTCAGTTCCCGTAGTTGGTCTGTCCTATTCTGCCCCTTAATTTCACCTTTTCAGTTATCTGACCCCAGTCACTTTAAACTTCCTGTAGATTCCTTCTTACTGCCATCAAGTTAGCTTTCCACAGTATCACTCCATGTTCATAAAGCAACCCCCAATATTTTTATCTAGTACTTTCATAATTTCATGTTTTTATATTTGATAGGTTTGCAATTTATCTCTTGTATGTAAGGTATAGATCCAAATGTATTTTCTTTCTCAGATGACTGTTTTTACTTATCCCAACATCATTTATCAAAAAGCCTTTTTTGGGGGGAGAGGGGAAGGGGAGAATAGACTCAGTAGTGTTTTGTTTTGTTTTGTTTTTCCTTCTTCTGAACAAATTATTTTTAACAAATTACTTTAAAAATTTATCTTACAGAGACTTGCTGCTTATGAAAGGAGATTTAATATTTAATGATCACAAATTTACCACATAAATCAAATTCTGTTGGTGCCTTCAAAAGTATGGTTTCAGTATGTTGTACTAAGGGAGCAGTTATCCAGAGACACGAATAGGGAAAACAAAACTACTTCTAATAAACTAGTTAATGAAAATTGCAGGATCTCTATGAATCCTTATGATTCCTAACTTACCCCTATCTCACTACCTCCCCAACACTTCACAACAACAATAACAAAAACAATATTTTAAATATAATAGCAATGGAATGAATAAAATAGTAGAACACAACCCTCTTAAGTCAGAAAATTATCTGGTTAGCAATGGTATAAAATAATCACTAAACAATAATACATCCCTAAACCATTGCAGGCAAGAAAGAGAAGGGGGGGGGGGGAAATAGAGGCAAAAAAACTCTATTATCTCAGTTCCTTCAATCTGCCAAATCTGCTGCTTCCACTTTCCAAGAGCTGTGTTGGAACAGAATTTAGGAACTAGGAAGGCTTCCACCAACATGAATTCTACTCGTCTTTCCAAGAAGTCTCAGTGACATAAATCCTTAACAAATTAGTTTGGTGCACAATACCTGGGATTTCGAAGATGGTTGTTGAGAGAGCAGTGAAATGCAATGACAAGAACTAATGGAGAGGGCATAAAAAAGCAAAAAATTATTATAATTTTTGTAAATGTGTTTAATACTGAGAATTGTAAATGACTGAATTTCCTCCAAATGACATACTTCTCTCCTCAGTTCAAGTGTGGAACTCATTTTTAAATTTTATCAATCACTGTATTACTTTTCCAGAATTACTGATATTACAAGTCTGCAGATATAACCACCTTACTGAAAAATTCTTTTAAAAGGCTTAAACTTATTACTGAAAATTTCTGTATTAGAACTACCAGTGGAGGAATGATATGAATAGGCAAAGTTTATTAATAGTTTCAGGATTCATAAAATTTCCCTTTCATCCTGTCTATAGTAATTCATATAATCACAGACTGATGGGATTGGTATATAGAGTCTATTACAAATGTAAAGAATATCTGAGCAATTAAATAGGATTTGGACTTTCAGCTAAAATAAATTTGCTTTAATTATAATGGCATTTATGCAATCTATGGCACAATTTAGTGAAAGCACAATTTACTGCAAAAGCAAAAGTAAGGAGATTTGGAGTTTAATTAAAAGTGATAGTTAAGGCCTATTTCAAATAACCTCTTATAAGAAACTTATCTAGGAGAGCCAAGATATTAATAACCTATGAGTAGCTTAGTAACCTTCTGGTTACAATGACAAGGCCTAACATATACTTAAAACAATAGCCCAGTTTCAGCATTACTAGACGGTCCCTATGAAAAAGAAAAATATACATAATGATGGATTGTTTCTACTAAAATTTCTTCTTTCTATTTTGAGTAACCTAGAAAATCCTCTAAAATCAATCTCATTTTCTTTGAGGATTGAGCTTCAGCTTAACAGCAGAAGAAAATTTGCAACCCATGTCCATCTTAAGCTTCTTATCACATATTCTTTTACAAATCATAATGATGTATCACGTCAAAGATTTTATTCACTTCTTCTGGATACCACGTTAGTGTCTAAGTCTTATTAAGTAGCCACAGACAAGGGACTAGATTCATTCTGGTAGTGGCATATAAAAGAAATTAAAAAGACATTCTGTAACGTATTCAAGCTTTTAATAACTAAGCAAAATTCTCACAAAATTGTCAGAAATGTGAATCCCGAAGTTACTAATGTAAATGCAATGGACTGGGTATTTTCATGATTTTATTTCGTCATCACAACAGTTCCACAAAGTTTTGGAATTGTCCTCGTGTAACAGATGAGGAAACTGAGGCCTGAAGAAATTAACTAATCTGCCTGAGCAAATAAGTCAAAGTAGAATGGAGAATTCTCTGTACTTTCCTGTAGACCACCTGCAAGGAACCCATTCCCTCTCCACCCCACAACCCCTTTCTTTTAAAGCTCCCCAGCCCTTTCAATAATCAGTGGAGGTTACTTACAATATTTTTCAAGTCAATACCCAATGTAACATGACAGCCACAGCTAGAAAGGATCTCATTTATTTTCATTTCCAATGTGTTTCTTCTTTTTGACACTATTTCCCTTTGTGCAGCTCTCCAGGATTAGAGTCCCTCTTAACCTACCCCTCTGTGCATCTCTTGACTGTTTATACACAAGATCTTATTTGTTTCTGCAAACAACCCCTGGAGATAGGAAATATTATAAATCCTATTGCACAAGAAAAGGAAACCAAGATCCCAAAAGGTGAACTGGCTTTGCTGGGAGCACTTCTGCAAACAAGTAAGTGTCGGATCTTCAACATCTAGTCCAGAACTTGATTATTACAAATAACTGCCTCCTTCATCTTCAACCAGGCTTAAAAATCTGGCCCACTCTCTGAGGGGCACCTAGATACACAACTGATGCACAATTGGTAAGACTGAACCACTTGTACATGTCTCTATTCCTAGGTCAATCTCACTAAAATAAACTTTTTAAAGTAGATACAGCATTTGTTACTTGATACATAATACTAAAAAGGCATTTTCTTCCTCACACTGAATCATATCAGAGCCTTGCAAAGCAATTTCTTCAGAAGGCATACTTATTTTCTATTTCTGCTGTAACAAATTACCACAAATTTAGTGGCTTAAATCATCATGTTACAGGTCTGGAGGTCAGAAATATAAAACCAAGGAACTAGTAGGACTGAGTTCCTTCCAGAGGCTCTAAGAGAGAATCCATTCTTTGCCTTTTGAAGCCTCTAGAGGCTGCCTGCCTTCCTTGGCTGGTGGCCACATCAATCTAGTCTCTACTTCCATCAGTTACAGTCTTTCTCCGCCTACGACCTTCCTCTTTAACTTATATAAACCCCTGTAATGACATTGGGCCCATCTGGCTAATCCAGGATAATCTCCCCATCTCAAATTCTTAATTTATACATTTGCAAAGTCCCTTTTGATGTGTCAGGTAATATATTCATGGCTTCTGCAGATTATTATGACATAGACATCTTTGAGAAGCCACTTCTCTGCCTACCACCAAAGGTAAATTTTAAAAGCAAGCATAATAAACAACCACATTTTACATTATTTCATAGGCTTTGATATAGTACTTTAAGAAGTTAAAAAAAAACTAATCTGATTCATATTTAATGGTAAAATCTAAAAGTATTCTTTTTAAAGTACAGAATAATAATAAAGTCAACAAATACTGCCTATTTATTCAATATGCATGAGTGTACTGAAAAGCATAATAAAACAAGAAAAAAATTTCAGAACATATGAGACAGGAGGGGATGGAGCAGGGCACAGCCATTAAAGAATGACATAGCAATTAGCACCAAGATGGCAGAGAATTCAACTCCAATAGACCTTGAGGCCCAAGATGGTGGGAGATTTGACTTCCAACAGACGTTGAGCTTCATTTTTCGCTCATCGTAATGTATCAGCATGGTGAATGGCACTCCCACAAGCACCATGACAGCTCTAAGGTTGACAATTAAAGGTCAAAAAGTGGGTGGTGGCCCAATTCCTGGGAATTCCCGCCCCTTCCCCAAAGTGGTTGGAATAATCCTCCCACTAGTTAGCATATGAAGTAATCGAGCTCATAAAAACCAACAAACTTCGAGGCCTTTCTCTTGCCTTCCAAGAAGGCCCACATTCTGTCTATAGAGTGTATCTCCCAGGCCTCCACTGCTCTCCCTTCTGAGTGAGCTGGCCTGCACTCTGTCTATGGAGTGTGTATCTACTTTTACACTAAGATAAACACCCGTCCCCATGCCTCATGGCCTCTCTGGCCTTCTGAGATGACATATACTCTTGTCTATGGAGTATGTATCTCTCCGAATAAACCTACCTTCACCCTACTATGTCCCATTCTTGAATTCTTTCCTATGCAAAGCCAAGGACCATCATCTGGTGGAGTGTGTCCCAGGGACTCGACCAAGACCTAGGACATAGCCATCCTCTCATGCCCTATTTTTCCTATATTGTAAGCAGGTGGATATTATGAAGATTACAAGTCTCCCTAAACAATATTATGAAAGTTACAAATCTCCCCAAATAAGTCTAAAGACTCAAGGGAATTCCCATCAGCGTTCCAGTAATTTTTTTCCTAAAATTTGATGAACTGATCTAAATTTTCGAAACATACAGTGAAGTTTTTTTAAATAAAGCAAGTTGAAAATGATGTAATTTAGTTATATTTTAAAAATAGAATAATCAAATTTATTTTTATGAATTGACACAAATATGATGAAAATAAAAATCTATGCATGGTATTGATACATATCATTTCAGAATAGTAATTTCCTTGGAGGAAGGAAGAAGAGGAAAGAAAAGTGTAGTTAGTTAGGTCTTAGTGATTTATATTTTTAAAACACAATTTCACATAAACATTTCAAAATGTAAACAACTGTTAAAATTGGATAATGGATACACAAATATTTTTTCTTATCCATATGTTTGAAATATTTTATAAATAAAAGTAAATTGAAATAGAGCAAATATGAGGAAGGCTCTTGAAGTATATTGCAAAAGGAACCAGCTCAAATGGTAAATCAATGGACTTCTAGAACCACATTAGTATTCAACATCCTTCTGGTGGATCCAAAAGTCATCTCACTTCAAACACTGGACAGGGGTGCAGTCCAAATGTACAAAGGACTAAGAATTGACATTAGCATCCCAGCACTGTGAGTTTGTTCCCAAGTTCGGCCCAACTCCACACAAACCTGGGCTTTAGGGCTGTGAGACTGGCTCTGAGTTGGCTACAGACGGGGACTTTATAAAAAGGGCATTTAATGGAAGGATTACAGCACCATCTGTTC
Organism: Camelus ferus; assembly: GCF_009834535.1. Lineage (NCBI taxonomy): Eukaryota > Metazoa > Chordata > Mammalia > Artiodactyla > Camelidae > Camelus > Camelus ferus. The sequence continues at coordinate 32,612,494 of NC_045700.1, read as the reverse complement.
ATGAGTCAGCAAAACCAGGGTATTTCCATCATCTGTTTTAATTATTTGCATAGGAGCCTTGTTTCACTTGTTGTCAGAGGCCTCCAGGGCAAACTCAAGAGTCCAATCAACAGTGTAAACTGCAAACTTGAAATCACTAAACATAATGCCCTGAAGAAAAGGCTAAAAAAAGACCTGTCAAAACAATTTAGAAGTACTCATTTCCTTAAAACTGGTCTCCTGAATAGTTAAACTGTCCTCCTATATATTCAGGTCATTATTTAATCCAATAAAGGGAATCGGCATTTGTTTCATGTCAAAAAAAGCAGTTTTTCCCCTGAACACATTTCCCTTGTCCAAGACGGCCATTCCTCCAGGGACATCTGACATTAGTATGCAATGCCCTTGGTTAGAAACAGCTCTTACATTACTACCTTGTGTGCTTTATGTCTTTAATTTGTATTCAATTGCACTTAAACCTCTACCACTTCTCTGGAAGTCAACCTTGGGGCAAAGTCTAAACACTGTTGCTGACCAAATGCCATCCTCACCAAACTAAAATAACCCTTGTTCTACAATTCTGAGGGCTTCCCCACCCAAATCCCTGCAAAACCACTCAACTCAAATGCAGGAAATAATTGTCAAGAGATCCTCTATTGTCAAGAGATTTATAAAAATGCCTGAAATTAAGGAAGATTACTTAGTCGAGGTTCTGTTCAAAAAGCTTGAGATGCGGAGCATGTCTCCAGCTTTAAGCAGAGAATTTTGGGGATGCCATAAAAATCAGAGATTAAAACTAAAGCTTGCAAAACAGAATGAGTACCCAATCTTTCTCCTACTTTATACTACAAAATAAGATCTCATATGGAGGGTGGAAAAGAAAGCCATAAGTGTACATATTTGTAAAGTCAGGAGCTACAGAGGCAAATATAAAAAGGGAAAAAGGGCAGAGTTTACTTGGTTGAGTGAAAATTGTATTTTAAGCTCCTATCTCTACTTTTGATAGTCTAGAAGTGCTATTTCTGATAAAGGAACAGCCTGAACCAGCTGTTGTGATACTAAACTTTCTTCCCCCAAAATATTCACTTCACTTATTTTACTTCTCTGCTGCTCACAAATACAAAATCAGCAGCTTTCCTTAGTTGCTCATCCAGAAAGAGCCAAAAAAAAAAAAAAAAAAGAGAAGAAAAAGAGAAATGGAAAAAACATTCTGCTGCATTTGAATATGTCTTGATTTATATTGTTGATTTGTAATATTTTATCTACTATTATGTTGTATTTCACTCTAAAAAACCCATACTTGCTGTGAAATTATTTATATAATACTCTGTCGTTTAAAAGTACCTTTCAAATTCATTATTAATGTATTTCTAATGGCATCTGAGGTTATTGCCATCATTTTTTCTTTTTACCTGTTTCACTTGGAAGGAGAGAGAAGCCTAGAGTTGTTACGTTCCATTGTATTTCTAAGATCATACAGTTCCCCAGCAAAGTTCAGTCAAAAACCTCTCACGTATATCTTGGGCTCTTTCTACTATAAATTTCTAAGAATTTACAAGTATTTACAAATTCTTTTTTCCTAAATATTAAATTAGACCAAACAGAAAGGTCTTTGCTCTCTTACACCACACAGTGTATTTGATAAAAATGGCTCTATGAACACAGAACTATCTGTAGAAGCATTTTTATAGAAATCTAATATATGGATTTCCAATACATAAAAATACGAATTTATTTGATATTCACTGAATTATCAAACATGAGTCACAATTACACTAGAGGCTATCAGCACTTGAGTACACAGTACAGTGCTGTTTTGAAAAGTGAAATAACATGCATAAAGTGCTTTAAGACAGAACTTTACACATAGTAGGTAATATATGTGAGAACTGCTACAGTTACCATCATTATTGTTTATATTCATAGATAATAGCTAACTCCCTTTGGTACTCGTATCAAGTCCCATTATATGCACACAAAATGAAGAACATAAGAAACTTGCAGAATAAAGGCACCATCTATATCTAAACATGAAATCCCTATTGACTTGAAGACAGGAAGACAGAGATGAGATTCTAGGATTGATCAAATGTTGATAAAAAGAAGACATGTACCATCATGCTATTCACATAAAGACATAAACTGAAAATCCAGGAACCATGATGTAAAAATGCTGAAGACCATCAGAAAGAAAGTAAAAAGAATGTCCTCAAAGTGACATCTTTAGAGGCAGATGGTGTGGAAGAATAATAGCATACTTAAAATGTAACAGAATTGGTGATAGAATCCTCCAGATATCTGTATCTACATTAATTATCCCCAGTTCACAGGTGAAAAAGCTCCAGGAAAGTTTAAGTAACTTACCTAATATCAAAAAGCTAGTAAAAGTCAGAGACAAACTCCAAACCCAAACTGTCCAATCTCTCTCACTAATCTTTATTTTAGATGAAATTATTTATATTTTTACATTCCTTTGTGTAACTTCATTTCTATGTAAACTTAAGAGCAATAAAGAGTATGTTAGTCTCGATTCAATGTCAAATTATAAGGAAAAGCAGGTTTCTGAGAAAAGACATAAATGAGAGCCTTAGGGTGAAATACCTATCTTTGCCCTCAGGTTTAATGAATATAAAATGCTGACCATGGAGAGAAACAATCTAGTATATTCCAATAAAAATCAAAATTATTTGAATTTGTGTAATTTTGTGGCCACAAATATTCACAAGGATTCTTAATCTTTCTGGCAAGAATTGCTTAGGCAGAATAATGTCTGTAAATGCATAAAATATCAGATTAAATAAAATACTCAGGTAATTGGGTATTTAGCAAGAAAACTCTAAGAAAAAACTTAGGTGACAAAATTCAGAATGAAAACTAGGTAATATTTTGAATTAAATGAAAATCAAGAATCAAGAATCTGAGCTTTCATCTCAAAAACCTAGGAAAATATAGTAACTCAATTTTAAGAAGAAATAGAAAAAGAGAATGTTAATAAAAAATCATTGAGAAAAGTGGCAGACATACAACAGGTAGCCTCAATAAAGCCAAAAGTTTATTGTTTGAAAAACTTTTGAAGTGTTGAATAGGAATAAAAAAAGGGACATCATTATAGATCTTGCAGATATTACAAAGACAGATATTGCAAACAACTTTGCATCAATAAATTTGACAACCTAGAATAAATAAAAAGATTTCTTGGAAACACAACTGACCAAAACTGATAGAAGAAAAAGCTGAAAAAACAGTGATATATCTGATAAAAAAAATTAGACTTGCAATTAAAACCTGCTGCAAACTAAGTGTTCTTCAGCAAATAAATGGATAAAGAAAGTGTAGTAGATAGATATATAGAGAGACAGATAAATAGATAAAATGGAATATTAATCAGCCATAAAAAAGACAGTCCTGCCATTTGCAACAACATGGATGAACATGGAGGGCATTATGTTGAGTGAAATAAGCTGATTTCACATCAACAGAAAATAGGACAGTGGTTGCCAGGGCCTAGGGAAGGCGAGTGGGGTGATGTAGATCAAAGGGTACAAGCTTGTTACTACAAGAATAAGTTCTGAGGATCTAACGTATGGCATAGTGACTATAGTTTATAATATGGTACTATATGCTTGAAAGTTGCTGAGAGTAGATCTTAAGCATTCTCACCATGAAAAAAAAAGTTAATAACTATGTTAACTATGTGAGTTGATGGATGTATTAATTATCTTTAACTTGGTAATCATTCTACAATATATATGTATATCAAATCAACATCTTGTACAACTTAAATGCATACAATTTTATTTGTCAATTGTTCCTCAAAAAAATAACGATAAAAACCTGCTTCAATAAAAACTCCAGACCCAGATAACTTCCCCAGTGAATTATACCAAACATTTAAGGCAGAAATAATATCAGTCTTAAACAAGTTCCTTCAAATAGAGAAAAGGTCTTCCCAAATGGTTTCATGAAGCTAGAACAACTTCACAACCAACTTGCCAAGGGATGAATGGCGAGATATATATAAACAATAAACACACTAATAAATCTTATAAAAATAGATGAAAAATCCTAAGTAAATTCTAAATCAAATTCATCATTATATAAAAAGAATAGTGTATTATATTTTGAAGTATTTATTGAAGGAATATATATTCAAGATTTATCAAAGGAATGCTAGGTTGGTTAAACACCCAATACTTAATGTGACTTACACATCAATGGAATAAAAGAAAAACATGACTATTCAGTAGATGCAGAAATAGTATTTGATAGAAATCAACACTCATTCATAACACTAGAAATATAACAACACTTTGCAATTTTTCTATTAATCTAACACTATTCTAAAGTGTAAATAAAAAGTTTATTTAAAAGTATATTAGTGGAAAATATATATATATTAGTGGAAAAACTGGCAAAATTCAAATTAAGTATGTAGTAAAGAATTACTGAGTTAATGTTTATCCTGGTTCTGACAATTATACTATAGTTATGAAAGAGATTAACATCAAGAGAAACTAGGTGAAGTGTAAGTGGGGATTCTCTATATTATTTATGAAACTTCTGTAGATATAAAATCATCTCAAAATAATATTTTTTAAAAGAAAGGGTAAGACAAATTTCATGGATAAATAAGCATCTATGTATCATATAACGGAAGTAAATACATTAAAATTTTTGGAAATGTCATCAGAATGAAGTTTAAAATTTATCATATATTAATCCCAAAATTTTTCCTCTCTCCTACCTCACCTCTGAAGTAGCCTCTGGAAGCCTTTTCTAGCTCCATTTTTAGAGCTTTCAGATATCGTGGGTTTTCAAAATGTAATTTTAAAATTGTAAGTACAAGCCATTCCCATGGTTAAAACAAACCAAGGAGAAAAATAATTTCCCACTGGAAATTAAAACTTGGGTGAAAGACAAGGCATTTCTGCTTCAGTGCTGAGATCCAGAACTAATCCTACAATTAAGATGATTTCTTAACCATCTTACATCTGAGTAAAGGCAACAATAAAGAAAAAACAAGTGAAATAAAAGAGGCATTTTCACTAATGTTAGTGTTAACAAAATTTTAATAAGCCAACATGCCACGCTGTTTCTAAACGGCTTCAAGTCAATCAGAAATGCTGCTATTAATAAACACTTATGGGGCAGTATAATTGGTATAACCTGTATTGAAAGCAATGGGGGAGCTATCACATCATTGGCCTTTGACCTCGTAATTATAGTTTTAGCAATCCATTACAAAGAATATTTCAATGGCTCAAAAAGGCTTGCTACGAAAACAATGTTCATTACATTATAATTCACTAGACAAAATTTGTGTCTGATAAGAGAGGATTAGGGTCTTCATCTAAGGTTGATAATAATAACAATCAAACAGGATTGCTGTTTTAGGACAAACTTGGTACATAAAAACTGCTTAATATTACTTCTACTGAACTGTCTCATATACTATACATCTATTAAATATGATTTGTTATTTTTCATGTATGTCTTTTTTCTGAGTGTCATTCATCTTTTAACTCTATTCATGATATTTTCTGCATCTAGTCATATTATCAATAGCTTCCTTTAACTATAGAGTTCTGTTTTTACATCCAGCAGTTTAATAGAATCCCAAATTTCCTAATACTTTGTGTCTTACTTTATGTCTTACTGGAACAATTATTATCCCAATTTTGCAGTTGAGGAGACCAAGGTACCTAGAGGTACCAAAGTTTATGCAGGATCTTACAAGAGTAACTATTTGAGAAATGTTTGGACCTAACAAATAATATGTGTTTGAGAAACTTTAGGAACTTTTATATAGTAAGGACACAGGAAAGGCTACTGGTTAGTCATTATTGTGATCACCATTATTATCATCAAATGAAGTTTCATTATATTTCCTATCCTCACAGTTAAGGATGCACCAGATAGATAATTTTTAGTAAACTAATATTTTACATCATAGAGTTTAGTCTTAACTAGAAACATCTCTCTCCATTTCTTCAAGTTTTTTTTTATATCCTTCTACAAAGCTTCATATTTTTTGTGTGTCTTCCATCTTTCTTAGAACTCTTATGTATTTTGTAGTTTGTGTGGTAGTTTATGTTGTTGTGAATGGATTTGATTTTCCCATCACATTTCTTAATTGGTTATTAGCGTTGCAAAGGGAAACTACTGATTTTTGCTGTATTACTTTTATAATGACGATAGTGTATTTTAAAAGAAAAGCAATCTCAATTTGAGTACACCAATATGTCATTTCTGTATTCAAGATTACTTTTTGTTCTGCACTCAAGATAACACCAACCCATCTAACTTGTATGAACAGTTAGAAGAAGGAATTAACTGAAATGAAAATTTTAAAAAGCTATATTTCTTTCAATGTATTAAAAGTAATTTTAATAGATGTTATGGGATGAATTGTGTCCCCTCAAAGTTCTTATAAGTCCTAGTTAACCCCCACCACTTCAGAATGTGACTGTAATTGGAGACAAGGCTTTCAACGGAGTAATTACATTGAAAAGAGATCCCAGGTGGGCCCTACTCCCATAGGGCTGATGTCATAGAGAGAAGAGGTAAGAGAGGCAGACGCAGGAGGAAGACCATGTGAAGACAAGGAGAGACGATGCGTGTCCACAGGCCAAGGAGAGAGAAGGAAGAAGAACTAACCCAGCTGACACCTTGATCTTGGTCTTCCAGCCTCCAGAACTGGGAGAAAATCAATGTCTGTTGTTTCAGCCACCCCGTCTGATACTTCCCAAGGCAGCCCTAGCGAACTACAATAATAGATGCAAACAATTCAGTCTTTTTTTTTCCTGGAAGATATAATTCTATGGCTTTATTATATATTATGAGAGATCATTTTTGTCTTTCAGCCTCTTACAGTGAAATGTAACAAACACGCAGAAAGGAGTTCACAATAAAGATGTATATTATATCTCAATGGATGCAAATCACACAGGGTATGTTCTTTGTGTGGAAAGCAATTAAGATAGATATTACTAATGAAGTTTAAATTGAAATGCCACATATTTGGGAAAACTACAAAATACAGTTCTAAATACCCTAGCTTAAAAATGGTTAGAAAATAGGAAATATTTTTATATTTAATAAAAAAATGATATTATTTCAATTTGTGAGACAGAGCTAAAGCTTTCCTTAGAGGAAACTTAGTATGTTAACGGAAAGTGTATAGCATATACCTGAAAAGAAAGAAATGCTGAAGGCCAACAGGCTAAATGTCTGTCTCAAAAACTTAGGAAAAATCAAATGTCATCCAAGCATTATAATTTTCAAGCAATATGGGTAATAAAGTTTTTCTCATGATAATGATCATATATACAAAGTTCAATTTGCCAAGTCCCAAATACAAATTTTCAAGATTCATTTGAAGAAAAATAATTCCTTAATCACTGAAGGTAAAAGTGAAAAAACTCATTTCTCATGAGAAAATATAGGCCATTACGAAAGTTTCTGTTGTCATTCTAGCTACACAACTTGTATCTTTTTTCACTCCAATCACGATCTATGAAGAAAAGGATTGTAATGAAGAAACTAGTAAAAGCCTCTGGTTGATAACAAATCCACAGGAGTGAACCAAAGCCCTGTCTTTAATCAGTTCTCCCTTGTGATAAAGTCGTGTAAGAGGCATAAGCATCCACGAGATTGAGGACAAACTGATAACGTAGTGTTTTTGTTATTGTTGCTTATGTGTTTGTCTATTTACGCCAGGCTGACGTGAAACAATGGAATTAGGCCACAGTTTAGAACCTATGCCAAGAAACAGTATAATTTCAAGGTAAGAATTCACAGAAAGTCACACGGAAAACAAACTTATGGTTACCAAAGGGGAAAAGGTGGGGGTGAATGATAAATTAGCTATTAGCTATTTGGGATGAGCAGATATAAACTACTATATATGAAACAGGTAAACAGCAAGGTCCTACTGCATAGCACGGGGAACCATATTCAATATCTTGAAATAACCTATAGTGAAAAAGAATATATGTGTGTGTGTGTGTGTATATGTATATATATATATATAAAACTGAATCACTATGCTGTATACCAGAAACTAACACAGCATTGTAAATCAACTAAACTTCAATAAATAAAAATAATTAACAGTAAGTCATACAAAAAGAATTCTAATCAGTTTTGAAATACGTTACCATTGAATTAAAACAAAATTTTAAATTTTTAAAAGTTCTATAATTCACATATTTGTTTTATATGAAAGTTTATTTAGTATAGATATTTTATATATTTTATATTAGCAGTAATTAGTAGTACAATACTATTATGAATTAGCAAAGCTTATGACCATACCCTGTAGATATTGAAGCTAAAATGGAGGCTTTGTTAATCACCTGATTAATTATAGCAGCATCATATAATTGTGTTCAAATAAAATATAAAGAAGCTTTTAACATGGACCTTGTTCATTTATATGTTGCACACAATGTTTATGAAGGTCTACTGTTTAATATTGTTCAATGGGAGAAATATAAGAAGAGGAAAACTTCTGAAAATGTAACGTCTTACTTAAAAGGCATAGTTTTCAGTTTTGAGTCTATAAAAAGGTGGGCGAGTGAATATTTATTTGGTGGCTAACATATACTCATCATCACTCCCTCAGAAATAACCTGTTACCATTTTAGATGAGAGAAATAAGTATAGGAGAAGTCATATTTCTGTGCCAAGTCATAAAACTAAGCAATAAAACCAGTATTCAAGCACAGTTTAAAATACAGAAAAGCAAATGATAAAATATCTTGGGTTACAACCCTCTGTGATGAGTTACATTCTCATAGAGTTCAACAGTTTTGGGTTATATCCAAGCAGCGTTACGACAATCAGATGCGACCAAAGATTACTTTGCATGTTTGAACATAGCGTACCTGTAAACATTAAGACTGACAGAAAATTGGGTTACCATCCTAGGGGCTGGCAAGTTAACTACTTTCATAAACCATGATGAAACAGATCTCCTAAAATTTTGATCAAATCCAACTTTTCCATGGACATACATACGAGCCTGCTACTGACATAGATATCTGAAAACTTCAACTAATTTGGAGGTAGGTCATTTGGTATCATCTAAACACATTTAAAAGGTCTCTTACTTGTCAGTGAATCTATTATTTAGTGGTCAGTGGCTAAATTTCTAAATAATAATTTATACAAAATTATTAGCTTCCATAAGAACAGACTGACTTCTATGTTGACACAATTCATTCCACCCACTGCCCATTCCAATCAAAATTAAAAGCAGTGAGTCTTATTAGGTGATACATCTGGTAACTTTTAAAAATAAAATGGGAAGAAGGATTCTTGCTAATACTGGATAATGAAAATATTAATAGTTCTCTATTGCAATGAATCTGGTCAGCTGAAACCTGTGCTTTGTAAGCCACTTCATTTCTCACCATTGAGCTAGGGGAAAGTCACGTAGTTAACAGATCATTGCTAATGTGTCCAAATCTGTAGCACATTCACCAAATGTCTAATCTCCTAAGACTGCATGAAACAATTTGTGTTTCCAAGTATATAAGTTTTCTCACTGAAAGTTTCAGTTAAAATAAAAGAAAATTTTGGACTTTATCACTTCTTCCTGAGCATGTAAATTACTACTTATTTTATTTTCCTAACACATCTGAATAAACTAGAAGTTTCTAAACAATTTGTCAATAATGTATGTCTGATAGTTTTCAATTCATTCATATTTCTTCTAAACTAGATCTTACAATTGGATGAGTTTTGTTCTAAGATACAGGGCAAAGGGCACCGGGCAAAGGGCACCAGGCAAATGTCACATAGAACTGCTTCTTCATTTGCTCTCACCAGATAATATCAAACACAGTAACAATCTGAAAGGAAAAACCAACCTCTACCAGAGAACCCACATGTAACTTTTGACTTTTTAGTTGTTGACAGGGACAATCAAGATGAGCTATCGCACTTCTAACAGGCCAACACATTTTAATTTTTTACAGTTTTATTTAAAAGGCCACTGTATCCCTAGCACACGAAAGAGAAAAAAACCAGGCAATCAATTTTAAATTGATTTAAAAATGAGTCACATTATTTTTTTAATATTGTTTAATAGGCATATTGCAATAGGTGGGAATTTGGTTCATGAATTCAAGCAGAAGAAAAGTCAAAATATAAATTTTTAAAAATCAAAATAATCAAATAGGGTTTATTTCTTCTTCTCACAAAAGGACGCCAGAAAATTCTAACCTCCTCATGTGTTATATTTTGGGGTGGGAGGTGCTGGGGCAAGGACCCTCAACAGGGGATCTCTAGGGATTTACCAGAGTCCCAGGGGGGCCTATTTTGTCCAGAAAACTTGAAGAAGACTGTGGGGATGCTCCCTACCAAGCGCATGTGTTCACCAAAGGTGAACTGCTTTCCTGCCTTGGGAACTGGAATCTTTCACCATATTTCCCAAAGTCACAGTTCCTTGGTATTCGGCTCTCGGTAGCTGAATATCACACCATCAAACATCTGGCCTTCCTCTGGGGGCTGTAAAGGGGTCTGAGCTCAAACAAAGTTTTGCATTTCTAAGACCTCCAGCTTTAAGCCCATTTCTCTTTAGAAAGTATATTCATGTTGGGCTACTTGTCCTTTTCAAATTAAAGCGATAACCTCTTCTTTCTCTTATCTGGGACAGGCATGAAATTACAAAGGTGTTACTTGTACAAGTGAGGGCAGACGGGGGTAAGGTAAGGAGAGCTCAGACTTTCAGAAACATTAACGTGGGGCCCTACCACCCCACTTCCGCCCCCACCTTCCCACAATAGTGACAGAAAACAGAGCAGATTCATGCTTCCCTCATGGGGCCACAGCAACAACAAAAAAAAAAACCCCGGACAGTAGTTTTCTTCTTAAAAATAAACCTTGTTGCATAAATTTTATAAACAGATAATCAAAAAGATAAAAAATGAAGTAGAACACTAATTAAATTTTCTCAATTTCCCCCTCAAGAATTATTTAGCCTATGTCTCACAACTCTTCTGTTTTGCAAACCATTCTAAAAGAACGAGAGCATATAGCCTTAATCACACTGATAAATGAGTAAAAGGAGTAATTGTTAACAGCTCAAGAGGTATACATTTTATGACAAGTGTAATAGTGACTTCTCAAGAGAGGCATTATTTTCAATTCACTTCTTAATAGACTATAAAGTACGAGTCTAAAGTGGCTTATGCAATAAAAAGAGTGCTGCAAGTTCGGTGTGCACCCCCTACTGTACAAAAGGAACGTCCCGGGGCTTCCCTGATCTTCCAACAGCAACAGCAGAAAGCAGTTTGCTTGTTAGAAGCTCTTACTGTCATTTTACAACAGGCAGGCTAGATTTTATTGCTATGATCTGAGCAGCGCGCTGTTACTGCTCATTTAGATAAAAATACTGTCCGTATCATTATAGTGTAATAAGTTAGAAAATATATTGTACAAATGATTTTCCAGGAAGTCATAGCAAGAAATACCCAAGAGAAGAGTTTGGTGTTTATTAGTTTCCTATGTAGCTTCAAAAGTCTTTATGAACATTTTTGTGCTCACTGTGATCCCTTTTCAAAATAAATAAATTTCAAATACATATACAGTAAAGGTGTATATGTCTATCCTTACCACAAGCAATAATAATGGGGATAACATCACAAAATGTCTCTATAATTTGAGTACATATTTGTCTAAGAATCAAAAATCTCATAAAATTCTCTAGAAGGGAACCAGTTAATAGATTATATATATTTTATAAATAAAAGTTCAGAGAGACTTCCACTTCTGGGAAGATAGAGTAAATAAACTTTTATCCCTGCTTCTCCAGTTAAGTAAAACTAAAAACCCTGGACTTTGTGTATAAAGCAAACAAGAAAACCGAAAGAGCAAGAGGCAAAACGGCAGTGGATCTCGGGACCCAAGGAAAGACACGGCAATTATCTCACTGGGTTTTCTTTTTGCTTCATACATTCCAGACTTGGAACAAAAGAGCTTACAACCAAGAAACGCCAATGAGCACAGACATGAAAAGCCCCAACAAAAGTCTGCTCTCTGTAGCCGAGAATGAGAAAAAGGGCAGCCCAGCAAGACGGAAAGCTGTCAGGCAATAATCTTACTCTGGCTTTGTTCTGCTCTTCTCTCAGTCCTCACCAACATCACCTTTCCCTCAACCCTACAGGAGAAAATTCTTACTTAACCTAAGTAACTGCTCTCCCAGGTTTATCGAGGTTACAAACACTGAAGCCAAGCAGAGGGACAGAGGAGCCTAAGTGGACCATGACGTTAGCAGACAGTCTTCAAGTATTCCTATCACCTTCTCTAAGGGGGAAGAAGGTTCCTGTGAGGTCCACAGTAAGCAATGTCTCTTTGCTCTGAAGCAAATTTCACCTTCACTTTTTTGTGTTTTGAATTTCTCCATCCTGATTTCTCCTTCACTCCATTTCATTGGTTTGACACACTTTGGAAATTCATCAAAATGTCTTACTTACTGATTGTACCCTTTCCTGCTCCCCAGGATTCTTCTGTGGACTCATTTCTCTGCACATACATTTTTCTGTCATTCAGTGAAATTTGGGGCAGGAAGAGAGCTAAACTCATGTTTAACCTGCCACCTTAAACCACAAGTCAATACTCTAAGTTCTGTTTTCAGCTATGATTCTCCACATAAATACTGGAACTCTATTCTTTTTTTTTTTTTTTTTTTGCTCAAACTTTCATCCAATTCCACCTATTTCCATAAGTAGAAGATTTGAAGGATAAAATGACCATGTCCTAATATCAATAAAACAATTCAATTCTTAGAATTTTAACACAATCAATTCCTTGGGACTCATTTAAAGAAGACAAAAGAAAATGCCTTAGAGGGAAGGGGGAGGAAGAGCAAAATGTTCATTAAAATTGCTTATTGGGCAAATGTGGCACAAAAGGGGATTACAGAGCATCCTGGAGATAACCCAGCAGTGTAGCATACTAGTTACCAGCACGTGGTGTGGAGGCAGACCGCAAGGGCTCACATCTCAGAGGCACCATTAGCTTGCTGTGTGGCTTTGGGGAAGTTACTTAACTTCTCTGACAATTAGTTCCATCACCTGTAAAACGTGATTAACAGTGTCTACCTAATAAGAAGATAAGAGGTTTAAATAATACATGAAAACACCTAAAATAAGGACTAACCCATAATAATTGCTCAATAAATATTTTTAAAGATTATTTAAAGCTGTGCTTCTCAGAAAGTATGGAGGTAGTACTGTCCAGAAACAGACTACATACCCTCTCAACATTAATTATTCCAGTTACAAGATTCTCTGGAAAGCTATGTTGGAGTAAGTAAAATATTCAGCTCTTTGGTACTCAGTACAAAAGCTCAAGAAAAATGACTGAAGTGCTTTGTTTCAGTCTTATTTGCAACTTGTATTACTTACTGTCTGGTAGAATGCAGAGCCAGTGCTAGTAGATTTGGCCAATTCAAAATTTGTGGCTTTCATTTCATATCATCTGCCTCAGTAAAATACACTGATTCTATATGAGAAATTTCTCATATTTTGATTATATAAAAAACATAAAAAGGAGATTAAAGAGTCAACGCTAAAGCAGACTCAGGCAAAAACTCACCATCTGTAGCAGGAGGACTTTTTAAAACCCAGGGGTGTCTTCTTACCCAACTGTCAACACCAGGAAATGTGCCAAGGGGACAGATGCTAAAATTGGAAAGTCTCATCTAGGGCGTGACATCAGAGTTCTACAATTTCTCTCCTAAAAAAGCATCAGGAACCATAATGGCAACAAAGAATTAAGGAGAAAATAAAAGCAGCCTCTTTAATGGAGAAGGGCTCCCATTAAGTAGTTATACTACTAAAATTCTATCAACAAAAATGAACATACCTGATTTGCAGGATGGGAAGTAAAATCTGTATTGAACCAGTTTCCAAGAGACCAGGAGGGACTTTTTTAAAAATCACTGGCAACAACAAGGAACACATGATCAATCAGGAAAATAATAACAGAAGCTATTACTAAAAATAGTTTCCAATGACAGTGCGGAATTGGGGGAAAACAGTAAGGAAATCTCTCCTGCTGTTTCAATAATACAGGGACAGAGACCTGATAATGAAAATTGATAACTCAAAGATAGCATTCAGCATAAAAATGGAAAACAATTGATAATTAATACCATTACATGGGGAATGTATGGTCCAGAAACACTGATAACCTTCAGTAACACCTACTTCATGCTGATTCGAGAATTGTTGAACTTGAATTTTTACTCCATTTAGATATTCTCGTCTATCAGAGGAGAAATTTGGCTTTTAAGATTTCAGTCTTCAGCTGTTTCACAACCAGGCTGAATCTGAAAGTGTACTTGCTGACTGCAGCTTTAGTTTCTAAAGCAGAGGCTGCACACTTGCAGAGTGCCAAGCAGGTAACATGAATGAGTGAGGCCCACTGCGTGAGGATTGTGGGAACCCGGAGAGAGAACAGCCCAGGGACAGAGGACTGAAGGATGCTTTTCAGCTTGTTGGAAGAAAGCAAGCCTGGTATTGTCAAATCTCATTTTTCAAGATAAACTTTAAAAATCCATACTTCTATTTGAATCTCCAAGTTATATAAGCATTGGTTAAAAAAATATATCAAGCATTATTTTAAAACTATGGGGGTCGTATACATCAATAAACTAAATCCACCACACAGGCTGCCATATGGTCATCTCAGAAAAGTCTCTATTTTAAGTAAACCTCATAAAGGTAAAAAGGGCTGTTTTGTTGCTTTGTTTTGTTTGGGAAGTATGATGATATAGCCATACGTGCCACAAATCAGATGACTTTTTACATGAAGATAAAGTCCCATGGTTTGCAAATAAGAAATCTAAACTGAGTGAGAAAAACTGGATTATAAAGCTTTACTCAACACCCCAGTTTCAGAAGTAATACTAGATTTCTCAAGAAATGAAAGGGAAAATGAGGGAAATCTAGCAATTATTTTCTTTATTTCTAAAAGGTAAGAGAACAAAATAATTTCTACTTGCGTTTTAGGTGAGAAGAAGCACTAATGCAACCCAGTCTGGTTATGGACTTACTATTCAGTGCTCAGAGGGAACTAAAATCATTAATGAGACTATATTTCAGTGAGATAATAGGCCACTAAAGACAACCCTATAAAAGAGATTCAAATAAATATGTCCTCCTCTCTCTTTTTTTTTAAACATATGGTAAAAATAAACATCACCAACAAAAAACACCCCAAAGAAAACAAATAATAGAAGATGTACCATAGGTGAATATTTTGTCAATTTCAGCTTTTACTCACTCCAAGAAACCCTTATTATCCACTTTTATTTTATTCCAAGGCAAATTGATAAGGACATTTTCTTTCCATTAGCCTGTCTTTTCCATTTCTACACCGCACTGATTCTCATTTCTATTTACAGAGAAGAAAACTCATATATGCCTGTATGACACCACACCATATTAGTTAGTTGCCAAACACAAATGCAAATACCGAACTATTTCCCAAATATCAAAATAAAGGCAGAAAGACCGTATTTGTCAAAGCACACATTGCAGATTATATCTTGCAGTATTAGCTTGAGGACTCTTCTGTTTACTTTGTATGCATTCTCCCCAAGACTGAATTATACGATTTCCCATTCTGGCTGGTGAGGACAAGAACTCTCCTTGGCCATGTGTAACTTCCGGGTACTGGTCCCTCTAATCCTTTCCAGTGGTTCTTTCCCTCACCTGGGGTAGCTTCCCCACGCACATGAGTCTGAAGACTGTAGACCTCAGCAGATCTCCAAGGTTCTGTCTCTGTGCAGCTCTCCTCTGGGACATTCTGCCCCATGAATAGCCACTTGCACCTCTCTGGGCTCCCAGCCCCTCCCCTCAACTCAGGGAACCCCCGCAGGCTCACCTGGCTGCCTCTCCCTGCACCGCAGTCTGGAAGCTGGGCAGGTTGTCAGCAGGGGCAGTCGTGGGGCTCCCCTCATGTGTTTCTTGTCTCTCAGGGATCACTGCCTTTCCTTGTCTGATATCCAATGTCCTGAAAACTGTTGTCTAATATAGTTTGTTCTTTTCTAGATGTTTCAGGCAGGATAATACACCTTGTCTCTGTCACCCCATCTTTGCTTGCATAGAAATTTGGTTTTTTTCTTCTTTCATATGTATAATTTTAAGAGTAAGAGTCTGTTTTCTCCCCACATTCATTACTCTTTGAGATTTCTATTGCCTCATTAAATAAACATATTGTAAACTCAAGGTTGGTAAGTGGTACCAGAATAAGTTAAACCAGTGTGGCCACTAGCAGAATCTAATGTCAAGTCTTTTTGTTTTGTTTTATTCTCTTTACTTAGAACCTGTGACTCCCTGTCACTTTCTCCCACTCTAAAAAGACAAGATACACAGGGAAAGATAGTAAGATACTTCTTATGGCTTTGAGTGACACTTAGTTTTAAAACAGGCTCAGGTTCTAGACATTAAGATGACCTGTATCAAGAGCTGCAAAAATTAAGTTTATGACTTATTATACCAACCAATGTATGACAAGTTCAGGAAAACTGTATATAGTTTACAGCAGCAAGAAAAAAAGAAGGAGCATAGGAAAAAGAAACTCCAAGAATGACTCAGAAAACACTGCAAATTTCCAAAAAGTAATGTCACCATACATTGCACACACAGCCCTAGGGCATTAGTAGATACACAGCAGCCTTCTTCTAAAAATCAAGAATTGTAACTTAAAACTCAAAATTAAGCGTATTATATAGTTTATTGTATCTAACTAGAAGGGTAGAGCTAAAATTCTTAAGCCAAACTATAAATAACTTTCCATGAAACAGTCTAGGACCTATTATTCAAAATAAAACTTCTCAGTTTACTTTTGCTTTTCCAAAAAGATACTATGGGGGGAAGTGAAAGATATACAAACAATGACATTTTTTTCAGAAATTCTGACTATTCTGAAGGAAATAAATATTAAACACATGAAGCCATCTAAGATAATATATAAAGAAAAAACGAAATTCTCAGAACAACTGGCAATGGTCTATCTATGCCAAGTTCCACTTTTAAAATGGACTTCTTACTCTTCAAAAACATTTTGTACTTAATCAATAATTCAAGCAAATTTAATTAACTACATCCCAGATGAAAACAAAATAACGTCGGATTTTACTAAGCGTATTTCCAGGGTTTCCCTTCATGCTTGGAGAAAAGCTGCCACATAATTGACTTCTTCTTACCCTGGAAGGCTGATTGCCTTACAATCTCAGGTGCTTTGCGCCAACGGGAACACAGATTAAGATATTCATTCCTGTGACCTGGAGACAGGCCCGCAACAGGGTGCAAAGTCTAGCAAGCTAAAGCCAACGCTATTACTTGACTGAACATAAATGGAACTTGCTTATTGAACAGCCTGAACTTGATGTGGACAGAAAAATAAAACAGCTTCCTTTTTCTCAATTTTCTGCCTTTCAGTTCATTCTGTTGCATACTGATTCTTCAATGAATGAGCAACATCTTAACTTTCAGAGAGGGAATAGTCCCTTTACTGCTCATTACAATTCACTTTTACTACTACATGTTTCAGTCTTGTCTAAAATCAAACTTCAATGTCACGTTCAATTTTTTTTTTTACTTCATATCAATGGGTGTGCATGGTCTGATTCTTCCCTCTCTCCATCACCTCCTTTACTCTCTTTCTACCTGCTGGTTCTGCAAAATTGGCAAGGGCAGTGGGAGTAAAGATTAGAGGTAGAGGAGTGAGACAGTGACACCTCTCTGGTTCATCTTGTTTAACACAAGTGGTTGTCTTGCTCTCCATTCTAGCAATCAGTAGTTGCTGATTCTTTCACAGGACGTGTGTGTGTGTGTGTGTGTGTGTGTGTGTGTGTGTGTGTGTGTGTAGGCACCTCATAATTTCTTAGCATGGGTATTTCACTAATTCACTTGCTTCCGGTGAGGGGGTGAGGAAGTGCAGGGGTTATAATGTAATGACTTCTTTCTCAGATCCAGACCGTGGGGAATCATCCCAGATTTCCCTAACTCCCTCCGTCAGGAAGCCCTCCTGGGCAGGACTCCCCTCAGCCGCTTGCTCTAGTATGCAGTTAGCTTATGCAAACTGAGACATCCTTGCCAGGCAAAATTCTAGATACATTAGCCTTTTCCAGTCCTGCAGAATTCTGTCATCTGAAGCATCTCTAGTAGATTTCCATGAATTTCCATGAATTCAGAAAGTGGGAAGCAGATATTAATTTATATTAGAGGTGGATTTATCATAACTGTAAGGTAGTTTAAGCTCAGGGCCCCTTGCTGGAGCCTCTTCCAAATCTCTGAAAAGGGTGTTAGCAATGTATTCACGTAGTCAAATAGTTTGTAACATTTGCAAAGGTAATATAAGGAGTAATATAATTAAACCCCATATTGTATACACTTCAGGCCCCACAAAACTTGGATCTTCTCCAAGCACTCTCTATAATGACTTATGCTCACCAAACTCATGTCACCTTCTCATAGGAACTCTCACTAGGATCTCTCCTCTAAAGAGGAGATCTTCTTTATGGACTACACATCTTCTATGGAATAGGAATGAAGAAGAGCCCCAGGACAGCAAACTCTCCAGCAGGCTGACACAGTCTACATTAATAAATCTCCACAACAGCCTTCCAAATGAAAGTTGGCAATGGGGGTTAATATTCACTGAAACAATTTTGCTATCTTTTTTTTTTTTTAATGGAGGTGCTGGGGATTGAACCCAGGACCTCAAGCATACGAGGAATGAGCTCTACCACTGAGCTATACCCACCTCTCCATCTTTTTGGAAGTCCTAGATGAACATGTCTAGCACCACCTCATGTTATAAGGCATTTATCACTTAGGAATTTCTGCTTTGGAGCGTCAGCCTGAAAATGCAAGGCAATAAGGAAATTTTCATGTAACTCCCTATTTTGATGAGCATTCACCTGACCCAAGGCAGGCTTTCAGTGTACCACTGACTCAGGCTTTTCCATCATCCAAAAGACACCCTCAACTTAAAATAAAATTGCTGAAAATATTCAGGAGGATACATTTATTTTATATTTTATCTTATTTTCTTGGGGGTAAACAACATATTTTCTCTTTAAGGGAAAGTAGAAAGATGTTTGTTCACTGAAATGTTTATCATATCTCAACCAGAAGCAAAATACTAGGGATTAATTTTACAGAAGGTAAGGATCTATGCTTTTTAAATTTCAATTTATAATTAATACAGAGTTAAAAAAATCATTTGAGAATTAGGTTTAAGGGTAGGTAGCCAATTCAGTAACAGGTATAACACAGTAACTAAAAAAAAAATGTTTGACTTTGTACTTTTTTAAAAAAAGGTAAAGTGGAACCTGCTAGGGATAGAATATGCTTCAATACTCAAAGTGGGTTCTTACCATAGGTAAACCGGCTGGTTTAATCCCTAAATCTGTATAAGGAAAGTAGGTTTGGAGAAACAAAATGTATACATATCAATAGGTTAAATGAAAACTCAATAGCAAAGCTTTCATTTGTTTGCTTTTTCCAATGTTGTGGTGGGTAGACTTGGCCTCTGGTTCCTAGAAATGCGCTGAACATCTGGTTTTTCTCCCACTTTTAAAATAAGTCAGTGATAAAAGCTAAATGTGCTTTTGTACTTTCCATCCTTGATTAATCCTGGTACTTTCAAGTGATCTGTAAATAAGCTTTTGAATGATATCTTGCCAGATTGTTCTTAGCAGGCCCAGAGCTACACACTGAATTTTGATGGGCAGTTAGTGAAATAATGCGAAGGAGGCAGAAATGAACAGCTAATGAGCTACTTGGGATGCCAGCCTGGCACTGCGTCCAAGAAAAACTTCAAACCAAGTGGTAATACAAAGGGGGAAGAAAATGATTAAAGCCACAAATCTTCTGAATTCTGTTCCAAAATATGACCCTGTAAGATGTTTTTATGTTTCTAAAGACTCCATTGAAGTCTGCCATTGTCTTTCTTTTATCTAAACACCAGTAGGTAAGAAAAGTGTGGACTGCCATGAAAAAAAGGGAGTGAGGGTAGGGAAAGAGAAAACCCATCAATACTATGCTAATTAGGAAACAATGACCAATTCCACAGCAACAAAATTGTCCTGGGATATCTAGGGCGTTTCAAAGTTTAAAATACAAACATATGCAGATTCAGGCAAGGCGGCAAAAACTCACTTCCTACGAAGATTTATCTCTTCAGTTTCATAATGGCAGAAAAAAATAGTGTACTATTAGCACTTGTTAACCTATTAAGTAGGTATCTCGGCTTATTTCACAAGGTAAGGCAAAATTTTCATTCTAATTTAAAAAAAATTAATCTAAGAAATTATTCACAGCTCAAAATACGCAATTCCTAAAACTCTTCCAGTTGTGAAAAGAGTCAGAGGAGGTTTTGACCAAAGCAATGGAGAGAGAATTGCCTAGGAAATGTCCTTTCTCAAGTACAGTGTAAAAGCCTCTCCAGGAGAAAGCTCTGTTAGCCCTTCCTCCTCTGCCTTCTTGCTGCTTGTAACTCTGAACTGATGCCTCAAAACGCAGCAGCCGCCATGACCGCTAGCAGGAAAGACACATGCCAAAGATGGCACAGCAAGAAGACAGGAGGAGTCTCAGACTTTAATGACATCCTTGAGCAGCTGGACTAGCCTGTCTGCCAGCTTCTGAACATCTTGTTACAGACACAAAATGAAGCTCTAGCTGCTGAAACTACTGGTGGCTGGATTTTCTACTATTTACAATCAACCACATGCCTAATTCATACAGTATCATTGAGGAGAAAATATATTGCAAAAATAAATCAAGCTTTCTGATGTAAAGTTATTCTGATTTAAAATTATTTCATTACAGTCTGCTTTATAATAAAACCTTAATTATTCTTACTCATCTGTTTTTAAAAAAACTGATTTGTATCGTCGCTATGGCTCTAGATATGGAATGTTTTAGTCCTCAGTCCTTGATTCTTATTGATGGTGAGGAGTCAGAATAGCCAACTTTTATTGTCAGTCATATGCTAATACAATGTTTTACAGGTGGTGGTTTATAAAATGACTAAGCTATTGAAAACACTTCCAAAAATACAGTGCAACAGAATTTTTAAAAGAGGCCTAAGTCAAGTAGGAGTTAAACATACAGCAGTTGATAAAATAAGACCTAACAGGAATATTCTGAACACTGAATACTGTATCCAGGTTCATGGACCAACAAGAGGAACTGATTTAAATGACCACGTCTGACTCGGGTAAAGGAAAGCACCTGACTCTTGTTAGTACCTTATGACATTTGATAACATTTAAAATTAAAAGATAGGTGAAATTCCTCTGTATCTACATGGCAAAGGTAATTATAAAAACTATAAATTGGAGATGTAATTCTTCCAAACTGGCATAAATAAATACAATTTTCAATTCAATCTAGTCATGCTAAACCTGCACTCGTCAATTAAAAACATGCTGAAACTGAGGAAGGCTTCATTTCTGGTTCTCATTAATAAATTTTCATTGTAATTTCACATAAGGGCTCATCCTTGGTCAATAGCTTTAGAGAACTAGTCTAAGAAAATTGGTATAGATTACATATGTTAATACATTAATAGTTTTCAAAAATGAGTTCACCTAAGGACTAATGACATTGATGACAGCAATAACAGTCAGTAATTTTACTGGGTGGCCTTGAAGTATCAGATAATATTCTAAGCACACTCACTACTACATTATCTTATTTTAGATTTGTTTGTATGATCTCCCATCTACCGAAATACACACACACACACACACACAAAAGAGATAGGAATGGTTTCTGCCTTCATTTTACATTTAAAGATATCAAGACAGGAAAATTAATCAACTTTCCCAGAATCATGCGAGTAATACACGGCATATAGTCTTCAAAACCAGGCAGTCTTACTCTGATGTCTCTACCTATAATCAATTGCTATGTGAGTTAACTCTCTGAAATTCAACTGCCCCATCTCCTCTACCAACTGACATATTTGAAAATCAGCAGGTTGAAATATCATGCAACACATTCTTCTACAGTCAGTCAGCTGTGCAAATACTGAGTTCTTTTTTTTTTTTACTAAGAATGACAAATTTGTTCCAGTGGTTCCAGGAACCAACCACATAAATTCCCAGAAAGTGAAGTCAAATCTTTGGTGGATTAATAGGGAAAAGGCTTACTGTAACATGACAACAGTTTTGAGAACATATGATTTTTTAGATATTCCCCTTCCAAACTGACATCAATAAAAAGTAGTCCAGACATTATATGGTCACCAGCATCAGAGGAGAGTATTTTAAAATACATAGAGATAAGCACATAATATGGTGGATAAAAGTCAGCCACAAAGCTGTTTCTATAAAGGGGAAGAGTAGCAGCAGTTTCACTGGCTATGATTACACTGTTAAAAAATATGTGGTCACAATGAATAACCAAAGATATATTTTTACTAAACATATATGCAAAATGACACAAAATACTACTGAAATTTTGATGCAGCCAGAAGAAGAGTTACAGAAACATAACTGAGAAATAGTGACATAAATAAAATACTAAGAAGATAAAAATGACATGAAAAATGATATTAAGACATTTCCATTCATCAAAATCACTATATTTTATATATTATGGCAATTAATATTTTTAAAAAATATTTATTTCCCTTTGCCTTAGCAAAAACTAGGATAAGGACAATTATTCATATGTTGTAAAGAAAGAAAATTTTATTCAAGACTAATATTTGACTTGGCAAAGATAACGTGGCCAGTTAGGGGCAGAACTGGACTATGGCTCAGCGTTCTTTCTCCCACAGTAACTGGCCATGCAGGTGTAAGAGGAGGGTGGGGTATAACCAGTGGTAGAGTGCATGCCTGGCAAGCACAAGGTCCTGGGTTCAATCCCCAGTACTTCTATTAAATAAATAAATAAACCTAATTACCTCCATGAAAAAAAAAATTTTTAAGACTATTCTAAATGCCATTTTAAAATATTAATACCTTGTATAATGTCTGTGCTCTAGTTTTCAGTATAATCAAACTTTTAATGTGAGACCAAATAAAAGAACTTACAGTATTCTGTAAACACAGAAAGGTGCAGCTTTTGAATAAATCTGGTTGATACTCTTCCCATAAATTAAAATAATTTTCAGGTTATTGGCAGATCTATGTAGATTATACCACATAGTTAATAAAAACTATGTTAAGAGTATTGTCAAGAGTTAGTGAAATAAAGCTTGACACAGGATAATTAATCAAATATCTCTAGGGAAAAATACAGGAATTAGAATTGTGTAAGTTTATGTTTTTAAATTGGTGGCACAGGGGTGAAGGGTAGTGAAAAATGGAAGACAGTGAGTTGGAGGGCCTTTTCTTATACAGGACTTCAATTTTGCAATGCATGGTCTATACATCATCTCTTTGAATTCTTAGAATAATTTGAAGAAGTAAGTGGAGAAGGTATTATTACAATTTTTCAAAAAACGGAAACATTCAAAGAAAAGACATCTTCCCAAAGCACCCAGGTAGTTGGTGGAGGATGCAAGATATAAAAAGTAGAAAGTAGCAGAAGACAAGTCTCCAAAAGAGAATAAATAAACATTTATTGTCTGACTAGTGAATGACAGAGCAGGCAAGTGACCAAAACCAGTAACAATGTGCAAGATTTCATTTTCAAAAAAACAAAAGGCTGTCACTGATATTATTACCAGTGAAGTGATATTTCTTGAAGGAGATTTTTGAATGTCTAAGAAAATTATTTTTGAAACATGAGCCATTAGGCTGTAGAAGAATCTCCTAAGGGAAACACTAAAAGTCCAGATGAGTCATAAAAACTCTTTCAGAGTCAAATAATACTTTTTCATGTCTCAGCTCTGCGTTTAAGGTAGATATGTGGGTTAAAAATAAAATGTAACATTTTACTTAATACCTATAAATAATGTAAAGTGAAACATTACATTCATAATATAACAGTAGTATAGAATTTACTCTCACCCATCACATCAGATTTTATTTGCTCAGCCAGTTTTAAGATCTTCATTTTCCAATTTGAAACTACACTGTATTGAGACCCAGCGAAGTTAACCGTAAAGGCAACAGCGCATTCCTATAGTACGCAAGTGCTGGCACAATTCCAGGAAAGGCAAGGTGTCAGGGAAGGCATTTTTCAACGGGTTATACTCTCCTCTCACTCCTGCCTGCAGAGTAAAAACCACTGCATGAGAAGAAAATGCATAACAATGGTTTTCACTGTTTCAATGGCCGCACATTGAAAGAAAATCCTTGAGCCCCAGGAAAAAGGGACTTACTATGCCCAAATCAGTTTGAAATGTATTTTATTCAAAAATAGGGAAGAGTTTATCCATATTCAGCACTCACTGAACTAAGTTATTCTTTTAATAGCACAGCTACTACTACTAGTAGTAATAATAGCAGCTCTTGGTTAATCTTAAGTATGCTCATCAGAAGACACATCTGTACAAACACACGCATCAACATTTTGTAAATTCAGATGCTCACAGTATCTTATCAGTTAGATATTGTCACTAATAGAGTAATCTCTGTAACTATAAAAATTGTTATCTTCACACAAAGCATTGATCTAATTTTAACATATATCAAATTTCTGAGATTTTATTTTTCTCCAGAGTCATAATTTTATATCTTAAAGAATTCTGAAAGACAAGTGCAGCATGATTCAAAAATCCTCTCTGGAGCTTCATTTTAAATTACAGAGTACAAATGTATAATTGAATGAATTCAATATCTTCACAGATTTCTTCTGAAAAAGGATTTTAAATGCCAGTTCTAATCTGACACTTTATTTTTTATAACACTCTGTAGTGGATCTTTAAAATATCATGTTAAAGACCTAAATATTTTTTAAAGAATAAAATTTTATAGCAAATTTTAATTAAAAATAGTAATTTAGGACCACTTATTTTAACTGAAGCACTAAGCATCTCATCTGATTTATCAAATCTACATATCACATTGATGTAAAGCATTTTTCAAAAGCTAAAGGAGTTCAGACTATCTCCCTTTAACCTATCTTTCCTCTCTGTGGAGGGACAAAGCGAACATGAAACAGCAAAACAAGAAAGACAATATTCTATACACTGCTGTTCTTTATTTTACACATTATTAATCTGGCCTGTACCCTCCCAATCTACAAATCTGATCACAGCACACTCCTGCTCTAAAACCTAGATACCTTCTTTTTTGCCTGATAACCTAAAGTTCTGGTGCTCTGGGTGGTCCACGATCTCCCAATACCTTTCTGGCCTTACTTTTTGGCCTTCCTCTGCTTATCCATCTCACTCTTCAGTCCAAATCTGAATTTAGAGACTCTTCTGCTGTATAGTCCCTACATTTTTGCACTCCCAAGTCTGCACCTTTTCTTCATCTGAAGTGTCTTCTCCTTCATCTTCAGGCATCAAATTTCATTAAGGGCAACATGAAGTTTTACATACTTGAAGTATTCAACAAGTCTTTCCCAACATCTACTAGCAGCAGATATTTGCTTCTCTTCTGAATTACTGCTCTAACACCTTAATTGATCAACACCCCCTCTAGTTTTTCCCATTTAATACTTTCTACATGGTCAGCCAGAGTGATTTTTTTTTTTCCTAAAATGCAATTATAATCATGTCATCCTTCCACTTAAAAGCCATCTCTGGCTCCTCATTACTCATAACAATTAAGTGCAAACACATAAATGACTTAAAAGTGCTACATTTTCCAGCCTTTACTCTTCTACTACCATCTCCTGAGACTCCTTCATTTCCCCATTATGCCATACATATTCTATCTCTAACCGTGAGATTATCATTCAGTACCTTAAACATAGCAAGTCTTCTCTTTCTCCTACACTTGAGGTCTTCCAACTTTGTTCACTCTCCCAAAGAACCTCTTTTCACCCCTCTTGGCCTGGCCAACTCCCTTGTCCTTTCTGATCATAGCTTGTGGTCTTTATACATCTCCCACAAGCATGCTATATTTCCCAATTCACATTACTCTCACTGGCTGTGTGAGCATTACCTCTCACTGGATCATGAGTTTTGTTGGCTGGGACCCTCAGACTGTCTTATTCATCACTGTGACCCAGTGCCTGGCACACTGCTTGACATACAGAGGTTGATACATAGTTACTGAAAATATGGTGATCTCAATAACTACCACTCATATTGTATATACCCAAAAAAGGACTTTGTGATGCTGTTCAAGACCAGGCTTATTTACAAGGCATAGATCTCGCAACTGGCCTTCCCTTCTACTCAGCTAGGCAAATAGCTGATCTGATTCAAAACTTAAACCCTAGTAATAAGGGAGAAAATCCTTGACACGTCTTTACAAAACACAATCTCCATCATTATAAATTGTCTTAAAATATATAAGCAAGAATTGCACTTAAATAAGTGAATCTTTGTTGGTAATGAGAAGAATGTTGGAATAAGACCCAAAATGCAAAAATATATTCCAGACTTTTCCACCAACTGGTTCTGACAAGATGGGCAAGTTGTTTTTCCTCACTGAATCAGAGTTTCCATTTCTGTTTTAACTAGATTATCACCAAGGTGTATTTTATCTTTACATTCCAATTCTATTATTTAATTAGCCAAGTTGTAAAAATCGTAAATGGGACTTTTTTTTCTTCCTCTCAGCTTTCTCTGGTTCTGATATCATGGCTTCTAGCATAAAGAAAAGGAAGAAATATGCTTCTTTAGAGCTGAAAACAGCATATTAGATTTTACCAAGCATATCCAAGCCAGGGAAGACATCATATTGGGCAGACATGGTTAAATGATCAGTTCTAATAAGGCCCAGTGTTTTAACTGACATCTGTACTGCCGGTCTAGTAGAACCTGGAACAGAGGAGGGCACTCTGGAGAGGTCGGGTCCCTACTTTAGTAATGTGTTAGGCACATTTAAAAGATAAGCAAAACTCAGCTTGTTAGACTGGATTCACATTATAGTCAAGACTGAATAAAAAGCAAAAGACCATCTGCATATTGTACAGGAGAGACATAAAAAGTTCAAGACCAAAGTCTGTCCTCAATTTTAGCAAACTGGTCTTAAAAACTTAAGACACCTAAACTTTTTGATAAGGGATTACTGTGTCAGTACCATTCTATAATTCACAGGCTATAAAATATTAAAATCTTAACTCAATGAAGAGAATAAGCCAAATAAGTTCAATGAAACACTGCATTTAATGTATAAAAACATACATGGAGGGTCATGAAGCATATCTGAGAAAAGGCCACTGGGAGAAATGTAGAGCAAAGCAAAACCAAAAAGAAACAGATAACACATGTTAAAACATTTTTGGAACCGATAATGCTAATCTGAATAAATACACACATACAAAGAGGCTACATCATTTTCTCTCTACATTCCCTAAGTAGTGCTGCCAAATACGGAAGGATTGGAGCCATTTCTGGGGAACTGCTGAATCAGGAACATGAGTCAGAAAGTAAACCCTTAGCACAGAAACAGTACTAAAAAAAAAAAAAAGTACTGAGAGCTTATACACAAACGGACATGCATTCAGTTCATAAGGTCCAAACCTTCTCTAATCTTCCAGACACCAGGCACTCTTCCCTTCCCAAAGTTATCCATCATATTATGCATTTTTGGAAGAAAGTTCTCCTTCCATGGAATCAGATTGTATCTGTACTAAATGCTGGAGTATAATACAGAGTTGGTGCTTCCATGTGCCCAAAAGGGGCTCGGAAAACTAATGGCAAGACATTTTCCAACTGACATGACAAGAACTCTAAAATAAAAATAAAATTCAACAAAATAAAATAAAAGGCTTAAATTGTATTAAAAATTAATTTAGAGACAAACAAAAAGATCGCTTGACCGTAATCTAGGGAAACCAAGACGTTCTTTCTCTAAAAGCCTTTAAAATCTAATCATCCCCCTGAGAGGGTCTAGACACCACTCTTCTCTGAACTAGGCAGCCAGAATGGATCATCAGTAGACCTACTCTCAGGCTTATGAATATATTTTTGGCAGAAGAGGTTCAGCAAATACAGCCCATCTATAATCAACACAATGAAAGTGATGCTCCAAGGGTAAGTCATCCTTGGACAACAAAGAATTGATTATCCTCCTTCCTCCCCTGCCCCTTGGCAAGAGCTTCTCAATATTGTAATGGCACTGGCACTGTCATTAATGAATATCAAAATGCCCCAGTTTGTAAAATAATTTCATACTATTTTTATCTTATTCCACATCCGTTTCCAACTATAAAAATAGTAACATTAGCCAGGATTTCCCACTTTGAATTTCCGTTCTGAGACCTCTTCTACGAGCTGAATGGGTCAATGATCTTAGCTCTTTTTCAAAAAGAGCCTTGGGCATCGAAAGAACAAAGTAATAGCCAATCAAAGTGAAGCAATGTCAAATTGTGCCTAGAATCCTTGCTTGTCAAGATATACTCATTCTATGTGGATCAGAAATCTTTCCTATTAAAAGTGCATTTCTCTTTAATCTCTGTAATCTCTACAAAATTTACCCCAGAAAACGAAGCCCACAAATAGTTTAGCTTTAATGACTAACTGCCAGTGTCAGTCTTAGTGTAAAATCATAAAAATTGTCCTTCTGAACTTTGCATTACACAAAATGGTAATCCCTTCAATGTAACAGTAAATACTTGCATGCGATGTTCCAGTCAAACACGTGTGTAGTGATTTCAGCAATCATTCTCCCCAGCAGCGAGTGACACTAGCATCCTTATTCGGAATTTATATTACATCTTCACACGATGTTCCACAATAGCTATCACATCTTGTTCTTGGGTATGATGATGAATAGCAATGCATTTTAATTCATACTCCTTATTTTCACTGTTTTCCACCCACATTAATTTGCATTTGGCTACATTGATTTGATCAGCACAGTCTGAGTCGACACAAAGCTTCATCTCTGAAGACTTCAGCAATTTAGAGACCTATGTTCTCTTTCATTTTTATCACATGTCAGTGTGGTAGATTTCATTTGGGTAGTTAATTCAATAAATATTAGTGTCTTTACTAGTTGCTGGAAATAGGAGTTCTCAAATTTTAATATTCTTGTAAGAATCACTTGGGTGCATATTACAAATGCAATTTTCCTGGTTCACAAACACTGTAAGTCTAGGCGAGGGCCCCAAAGTCAGCATTTTAATAAGCATCCCATGGGATTCCAAGTCAGGTAGTCCCAGGACTTTACTTTAAAAATCTCTGAAAATTAGTTAATGTCTAACTTCTAAATGAAGTTTCTTGTCACTGGACTATGCCACATCTTAACCAAAACTGCTTTCCCCAATTAATTACAATCCCCCGTGTTTATATTTAACAACTAGATTATCCATACGGTCTGCTGATTTCTTTTATTCATACCAACTATAGGCAAATTTATGACAAACACAGTGTCAACCCTCCCCAACTCACCCTCACGCCTAGTAATTTACCCACACCAACCTCCTGCACAACTGAAAAACTTCCATTCTAAGATGCTAAGGATTGTATTAATTAAATAGTCTATGAAACACAGCAATGAAAATAATAGAGAAAATATACTCTTTTTAAGAATTTTTGAGACTTCAGTGTTGACAAAGGCAGAGTAAGGAAAACAATGGAGTAACTCCAATCATAAGTTTGAAAAGACCTATTCCACCACCAATAAAGCAAACTTCTCAATTAAGCTGAAGCAGGCATTGAGGAAGGCTTAACAAACATTTCCGACTGCCACGTGGGGTGACTAAGCACTCCAGTTTACTCAGAGCTCCTGGTTGAGCCCTGAAAGCCTCATGTCCCAGAAAATCTTTCAGTTGCAGGCAAATGGAAAGAGTCATCCTACTTCATGTTTCAGTAGTTAGACATTAATTTTTTAAAGACCTTGGAAAAATATCTATAACACCCAAAAAGAAAATGACAAAGCAGGGTTTTATTTAGGAATTACTCATAAAAAGTTGTCTTATAGTGAAAAAGAATCTATGGTTTTCAAAAAGTTGAGTTTTATTTTGACTCAACAAATTATTTAAATGGTATCTCTAAAAGAGAAAAATATCACAATTAAGAAGCAGTGAATAGTTTAAACATATATGATCACAGAAGTTATTGGGAGGGTACTTTGAGATTTTCCATATATACAGATCCATGGATCATGGACTTTTGCTTAGCAAGGTGTAAAGTCTTCTGAAACTAGTTTACTTTAAGCAGTTACCTTAAAAGGTAACAGTAATCTGGGCAGGAACAGGAAAACCAGAGGTAAATCAAGACATCTCTGATTTAGGTCCTAACTGCAGCACAGATGAAGAGCTCACAGGCTAATGATTCAGAACTTGCCATGAAGAAGGATGAATAGATTTTCCAGTGGTCTGCAGAGTACTACTGAGACGGGGTGGGGGTGGGGGGCAGGGCACAACCCTTAAAAGAATGACACAGTGCACTGGCACCAAGACGGCAGAAGGTTTAACCCCCCGTAGACTCTGAGCTTCAGTATATGCTCACTGTGATACAGCAGCATACTAAATGGCACGCCAACTGGTGCCATGACTGATTCAAGGCTGACCATAAAAGGTCGAAAAGTGGGTGACGGCCCAATTTCTGGGAATCCCCGCCATTCCCCCAAAGTAGTCAGAACAGTCCTCCCACTTGTCAGCATATGAAGTTCCCGAGCCCATAAAAACGAACACCCCCACACCTTGTGGTCACTCTCTCCTGCTTTCTGAGACAGCCCACATTCCGTCTATGGAGTGTGTATCTACTTTTACCTTAAACTAAACACCCCAAGCCTCGTGGCCTCTCTGGCCTTCTGAGACGGCCTGCACTCTGTCTATGGAGTGTGTATCTCCCTGAATAAACCTACTTGGACTCAACTATGGCTCGCTCTTGAATTCTTTCTTGTGTGAAGCCAAGGACCCTCACTTCGGCAGGGTACGACCTAGGGACACACCCATTGTCTCTGGCCCCATTCTCCTGTATCACTACCTCATTTGCAATAATACTAGGGGTTTGCTGATCACTAGTGTCTGAAGAATCATTAAAGTATAATGATTAATTACAAATAATTAAGCTAAATATTGGGGAATCATTCATAGAGGAAACCTGTAGGCCCATTTCAATTATCCCCAAGTTGAGTTTCTGCTCTGTGATTTATTCACTAGAAAATCTCACTAGTAGGAGAAGAGTCAGTGGCCTGTTCATGCTGTTTTATTTATTTTTATCAATTTGTCTTTTGTTTCTTTGGGTGTCACAGCTGCTTCTAAGTAAGCTGCAAAACTTCAGTGGGAAGGATCCTGGAACACTTTTTTCCCATTCCTGTTTAATCATAAGTAACGGCTTTGGAACCAGAGGCCTTTTTCATTACTTTCAACAGTCACAGAGTTGCCTGAGCCAGACAGTTTCATGCAGGACCCAATTACCTCTGGTCTGGCCAATTGAAACAGCCTAATAACTGGTCTGTCTCCGGTCTCAGCCCCAAACAATCCATCCTCCACCTGCAGCCAGACGGTTCTTTTCATCATGCAAATGTGATCATGGCATTTTCCTGCTTAAAACCCTTCAAGGGCTTTATTGCTTGTAGAATTAGGTTCAAACTATGCCTCAAGGATAGGCTCATCTCCAGCCAATTTCCCTCCACCTGCTCCATACTTGGACCATACCCAACTATTTGACCCCTCTAACAAAATGAACTCTCATTTGCTGTCCCTTGGGCCAGGATGCCCAGCTCTCTTAACCCTCTCAACGACCTTCACCTTCTTATCTTACCTCATGCTGTGTCCTTTCAGGGGGCCTCTCAGAACTCCCTCAGAACAAATCCATCAGGGACCACTACTCTAGGCCTGTACTGTACTGTAGCCTGACATACATCTGTTTGAGCACATATTGTTAATACTCAATTCAGCTCAACTTCTTTCTCCCTTTGGTCTGTGGGCTTTCTCCTCAATCATCTTTGCACTGTCTTATACCTACCATAACATGGATAATCAACATGCATTTGTTGATTAATTTCCTATAAAAAATTTGTGACTCAGAAAGCAAGCCTATAAGCAACTCTATTAAATAAATTTAATAAAGCAACTCTATTAAAATCAGTTAACAATAACAATGAAAAGATCAGTTGTGTGTACTGGTACCTGCCACCTTTTGGGATCTATAACATACGGAAAAGAAAATACAGCCACAAAACAAAGTCCTCAATCAATCTTGGCACTCTACAGTTTATCTACAGATGTAATAAAGCACATAGAAGATGAGTAAGAAAAAATTATACATGTATATATACATAAAGAAAAATTGTGATAATAGTACAGACTACTAGGAGTATGTTTTCTTTTAAAATAATGTGTTTTAATATGCATAAAATGAATTGCAAGCAAAATGAGCAATATTAACTGAAAAGTCATGAAATAAGATTCATAGCCAATAAAATAATTTCAACCTTGCTAGTAATCAAAAAGAATAAATCACGTCAAATTGGAAAAAAATAAAACCAATTATAATATCCATTGTTGGCAAGGGTAGGAGGAAATGGGCACCTTCATATACAGTTGTAAATTGGTATCAACTTTCTGTATAGCTGACATAAACATTAAAAGCCAACAGAGTTACCCAGGACTTTACCCAGGACTTCCATCTCTAAGAATTTACATAGAATATTAAAGTTGGTGGTAAATAAATTAAAACTATGGACTATAAGAGTATCTAGCTCATTAAAAAGAAAATGCCTAAAAATCTCAGAGTAGGAGATAGGTAATAAAAAATTAAAATAGATACACAATTAGCACACAATAAAGCCACTGAGATGAATGGTGCAGAACTGTAATCTGACATGAAAGGTATTAACAACACATTATACAACAGAGCAAGTTATAAAACGGCACGTGCAGCATAATAACAACACATCTGAATGCAGACACCTGGAAGGCTAATGACCACTATGCTAACTGTACAGCAGCTGAAATTAAGAGTAAAGTTTTCATTTTCTATATTTGTATTGTTAAAAGTTTCTTCTATAATGAGCATTGCTTAATAGCCCTTTCATAGTAAAAACAGTTTTTTAAAAGTTATTAAAGGAATGCACATGGACTAAAGGGCCCAGACTGAACAAGCATGGCAGCTGTCAAGCCACGTGAGAGAAGACAGAAAAGCTATCCTAGGCAGCGACAATGGTACTACGGCAGACAGGAGAGTCAAGCAGTGAGCATCAGTGTATGGACATTACAGGAAGTAGAGCAGCCTAATTTTTTCAGGAAGAAACACATGTATTTTGATTGGCAGGCATCAGGGATGTTTGAGCATAGATATATCATGAAACTAGGGTTGTAGGCAAATTCACCAGGCAACCATACAATGGTGCACAATCTGCATATAAGCAGATACTCTAGACCTACTTAACCCATTCCTGAGACAACTGCTGTAATTTAGAAGTATTATTATTAGGTGACTTTAAAGAGGAGAGTTGAATTGTAAGACATCTCTAAGAGACAGCAGCAGCCAAGTGCCTAGTCCTTTGGAGCTTCCTTCTCCCAGGTATCTGCTTTGCTCAAGATACTGCGTTTGGACTTAAATGTCATCTTTTCATTGCAGCCTACCCTGACTTCCCCCACTCCCAGTCCCTCTCTCTTTGCTCTATTTTTTTCCCACAGCACTTATCATTCTCTGACATTCTAGATGAGGCACGTCTTCATTTTGCTGACCGATTCCTGTATAAGAATGTAAGTCCCCACAAGGGCAAGAATTTTGTTTTGTTAACTAATGTGCCCCCAAGGGTCTAGATACTGTTTAGCTTGTAATAGGTGCCCAACGTGGATCTCTGGCATGAACAACGAATCAACTTCCCAGATGAGGATAAGAGGAATTACTTGGCATTTAGACAAGTTGACTCTGAGTTAAAATAGTGACACCCAAGTGGAAAAAATGTTCTAGAAATTAATGGCACACACAAAGCCATAGCTGGTGAGAGATTTCATAGCTGGAGAAAAAAGGAATGATGGACTTGTGAGTACATCGTACATTCATTAAAAACAAACAAACAAACAAACAAGAACTCGCTGAGCATTAAGCAGAGGAGTCCAAGAGATGAAAGACATAAACCTGTTTATATTGCCAAGAAGATTACTAAAAGCATTGCAGTAATGATTTCTCTCAAACAGTTTTATTTGGAGAGTTACCTGCCTCACCTCTTAGACATGTAACTGCTTTCTTTAAAAAAAAAAAAAAAAATTTAAGAAAAGCAAGTATCCAGATTCAAAACAAAAGAAGGCAAGGGTGAACCCTGATAGGAGAGAGGAGGAGGAGCAAGAGGCAGCCAGGCAGGGTATAAGGAGCAACTGGAAAATATAAACTAAAGAAAACAGAAAAAGAGAGGCAGAATGTGGTGTCTCTGAATCCCAGAAAGAACCTTGAGTATAAAGGAAAGAATGATGGGATTTTGCATGTTTTTCATGAAGAAAGACCTGGACATTTTTGAGAGCAACTAGAGTCAAAGGGTTTGAAGTATTAGGTATGTTAAGTATCAGAGCCTAAGTCACAGGTGATGCAAAACACAGCGATAAAGCAGATGGTTTTGGAGAAGAATTGGGGCACTTTCCACACCAACACCAGGGAAGAGAAAGAGAAGATAACCACAAGGAAAGGATACAGAGAGTAAAAATGAGAGTATAAAAATGGAAGTGTCACATTCTTTTTGGTAGACTAGGTGGAGAGATGGTATGCCAAGGAAGGGACAGGACAGCTGGGACCGGGGGCATGGAGCGAGAGAAAAGGTCTGAAATAGATCCCATGGGGAGACAGCCTGGGAGTGCAGAAAAGACAATTAAGAAGACTGCCAAATAGCAGCAGAGAGCAGATTGAAGTTTGAAAGCATCAAGTTCTAATGAGTCAAATCTGCAATGCTGTTTGCCTCTAGCAGTGCTCTCCCTCCTGGGAGAAGTGGCAAAGAGAGCAAGACTTAGAGGTAACCTATGCTTAGAAATTTGCCACATGAGCAGAGAAGCAAAGGTTAGTCATGAAGAGGCAAATTCTGTGTTCCTTGTTAGAAGGAAAAGCCCAACTCATCTGAAGCAAAGCAAGCAACAATCCCTGAAATCTGATCACCAAGGAGTATTTCCAAGGAAGTGGGGAAAGTAATGATTGTGAGTCTCAAGCAGAAAGCCGAAACTTTCAAAGAAATGAGGAAGCTTCTAATTTTTCATCCCCCCCCTCTCCACCGCCACCACCTGCTGAGACTACAGGAAGGGAAGAAGCAAAAACTAAATGAGATCAGAAGATTCTTATCGGAGGACTGCTGTGAAGTGAGCAATCGGGGAGGGGCGAGGTGCTGTGTGGGTAGGATCATTAAGATGAAGAAGTAGTAACTGTCTAAAGTTTTACACATTTCCTAGACATTGGGGTCAATCGTTTTTAAATAAACTACAAGCAACCCACTAGAAAAAAAAATGTGTGTTTTGTTAGATACAGTTTGAGATGACTAAATATTACTCTATCATATAAATGCAGTCTTTGCTTTTTAATGGAATCTCAACTCTTTCTGTGAATCTGATGCAATCCTCTGTCTTGTAGAGATGCCCCCAACTCTCTGACTCCTTTTACCCCAGTCTCCACACTGTTCACTCTGCTCTAACCACCACCGCCTTCTTTCAGTTCCTGGAATTGATCAAGCTGGTTCTCAACTCAGGACCTTTGCACCAGCTGTTTCTCAGCATCTGCCACCCTTTCCCTGCAGCTGGGAGGGGGTCCTTCTTGACAGGCAGGTCTCCGCTGATGTGTCACCTTCTCAGAGACACCTTTCCTAACTGTCCACTTAAGCCTGGGATAAAATCTTTCTATTCCATCGTCTTGTTTTGTTTTGGTTTGTATTCAGGACACATTACTATCTGATAATACTTGCTTATTTGTCTTTTTGTTGTGCAGCCTGCCTCCTTCAATTAGAATAGAAACTTCATGAGGAAGGGGATTCATTCTGCCCACCTTGGTCACCACTATATTGCCAGCATTTCAAAGACTTTCAAGCACACAGCATACATTCAATTACATATCTAATTAATGAACGAATGATAAAAACTTAGTATTAATGCCAAATATGATGGAAAGTTACATTGAGTAAACATTTAGTCACAAGCCTGTGTAGCAAAAAACATGAAAGCTAAACTAGTATTAGTGTTGTCTCAAAACATCCCAAAGGATCATATCTGTATTATTCTAAGCAATAAATATTATGAAAAATATTGTAAATGGAAAGATAAAGGAGAAAACATCCTGAAAAATGAAACTAAATAAATCTCAGTAAAGTTTTAAATGATATAGACTTAAACACATTTATGTTATTTTACCAGACCCTGGGAGGTCTGGAAATACAGACAGATTTTACAGAGTTTGAACAGTATGTGATTTAATTAGGGCATATACACAAATAAAATGTCAGATAAATTTTCCACCAAATAAATTATATAAATTATGAGTAATGTTTCTGCTGTGATTTGCTATATTAGATCTAGAAAACAGGCTTAGTTAAGAGGTTAAGAGGAAGCAGACTTTAATATCTTCTTCATAAAAGGCAATCTCCAAATAAGAAATTCAGACAAGTTTTCACATTTTCTGTGGAGAATAGTCTCTGCCAGTTCATTATTTAAAAAAGAAAAAAGGAGGAAGGAGAAATGTTAAAATAAAATCTACAGTTCTGATGAATAATTTAATATTACAAAACTCCAAATGACCTTATGTAGAATATCAGTTACTAACCATGATCCTCTGAATTCTGATGAAGACACATAGCATCAGTTGAGTCAAGAATACATATGCATATTTTAAAAACAATCTGCTTCAATATTCCATTAAGATGCCCATGTAGAAGTCAAAAATGAAAAGAATTAATGAATAAGGAAAACTCAGACAAATCCACATTGAGAGACATTCTACAGAATACCTGCCTGGCCTGTACTCTTCAAGCGTATCAAGGTCAAGAACAGACAGTGAGGCCGAGGAGCCATTCCATCTGGAGACTGAGAAGACAAGTAACCAAGCGAGGGCATCATCTTTAAATTGATGTTGAACCAGGGAAAAAATAGCTATGATGGAAATGACTAGGCCAACTGATAAAATTTGAATGTGGACTATGAGCCAAGTAATAGCATTGTATCACTGTTTAAAATCCTGATTTTTTTCTTAATTGCACTATGATTTTGTGGAAAATTTTTCTGTCTTAGGAATATACACTAGGGATAAGTAGGAAAAATGGATGGATGGATGGATAGACAAATAAAACTAATGAAAGATTGCTAAGGGTGTCAAGTGAAACAAACCTCGCTCATGGGAGTTATTAAAATAATAAGCAATTAGTAAACTATAATCAGGTGTGTCGAAGACAAAACTGTATACTCTAAAAAATAAATCAATAAAAACATCTGCTGTTTAAGCTTTAACAATATGTTATTACTTCAATAAGTGAGATGAATAAAAATTAAAATTTAAATGTAAAGATCTCTTGAAAAAAGCTTTATAAATTGGTTTCATTATTTATCAATATATATTTTAGAAATAGACTGTGACATCATTTCAATTTTTAAGTTAAAAACTAGACAATTTAAACCATAAAATTAGCGACTGAAATCAAATTCCAGATATAGGTTGATGAGTTATGTCTTTACTCACCATCCTCAAAATATTAATTTTTAAAGTGAAGCACTAATGATAATAAAATAATAGTGATACAACAAGCAGCTTCACGGTGGTTATTACATTATTCCCCTTTTAAAGAGAAGGAAAAGAAGCTTATGGAGATTAAGCATCTTGCCCAAATTTCAAATAGGTGTGATGTAAGACGTGTACAAAGATCACAACAGCTAGCCCCCCCCCACCCCTGCTCCAACAAAGCTTTGTATCAGGGTGGGAGATTCCTTCATTATGTAACTCCTCCCACCTTGGTACAAGGCTTGAATGTATCTATGTTATTCCCCGTGTTACTTTCAATTCTATAGTTTACACATAATAATTAGCATTTTAAGATCATTAGAATGAAACTGGGAGAAAAAAATTGAGAGCGAAAATACTTCATACCTTCTTATTACTTGTAGAAAGGGTAAAACTCAAGATAGACAAATAGACAGCTAGATAGATACAATTATGTAGATATTCCATTATTAGTCTCAAACTTCCAGCAGGTTCCAAATCAACTGGCAATACTCAGGCTGCAAATAATACACTCTGATTTATTGTTTTTTTTCCTTTGCCAACCTTATTCTCCTCAGGGAGTAGCAAATTGTGAGTATTCAGGGCATACCAGCATTATACAGCATCTTAAGGAAAAACAGACAGCACACAGCTACACTAAAGCAGAAAAAGGAGAAAAATCTCCTTTTAAAAATGTTTTGTTCAAGGTTCAGCTGGGGAAATCTACTGACCCACTTTGAAATTAAAATGCTGCTTTAGCACACGCTCACACACACACAGAATTTTCCACTGAGGTTGCACATAGTAGCATATCAAAGCTCTATCAATGACACACGAATCACCATCCCTAAGGCAAGAATATGCATGTTGAGTTCAGGCTGCTCACTAATTATCCTGAATTTATTTTAACCTTAAATCTTTATAAAAAAAAAATGATTATAGGAAATCCAAGTCTGCAATTAAACTAGAACATCATAATCATTTCTAGGAGTCATCTCAATTTCCCTTTTTTTTTTTTTTTCAGTAAGTATTTCTGAGTTAACATTACTTATGCAATCATGGCAACAGTAAATCTTCATTTTCCAAGCAGTATCAACTTAATGTTAAAAAGAAATAAGAGGCAAGTCATTACTTTCATTGTTGCAAACTGAGACATTTAACCCAATCCATGATAGGTCTTGTGCATATAAATATAATATTATTATGGAATAAAGAAACTTGATGTCATATCTATGTTTTTACTCACCAGTTGTTTCCACAATGCCTTCTAGGATGACGACAATCTCGAACTGTTCACTTTGCATGCTTCGCTGGGATAGGTCATAAAAGGGGCTTTTGGCATCGATCACGTGGCAAATTGTGAGGGGGGAAACAAGAAAAAGTTGATCTGCCCCTGTACTAAAACCTACATCCAGTTCAAGTTGATCAAGGGGAAGGAACTCACCCTCAGGTGTCTGCCGAGACTAGACAAGCACACAGAAAAAGAGAAGAAATCACCACTTGTACTGAAATTTTCAAGGCAGCCCAACAGTAATTTACATCATTGCCAAAATTCTGCACTATCAATCATCTGCAACAAAATCCAAACAAATCATTATGCAGCTATGTTCTAGCAAATGGGCCGAAATCCCACACAGCTCATACGGAACATACATGCATTATTTATAATATACGACTTACTATAATTACCATTCCCTAACTCATGAGCTTTGGAGAAATGCCTGGTCCAACAATAGCTGTTAACACAAACTGTGGAACTGAGTGTACATGTGCTACTGCTTGACATAAATCACTAAAGGATAACTCATTGCATGCCAGATGTTTTTTCCTCGCAAAGCAAATATGTGGGCAATTCTTATAAAGTTTGTTAAAGCCAAAAAGGTTGATCATAATTTTAAAACAGGTTTATTGCATTGTGACAAAGCAACATAAGAAGTTATTTTTCCAGGACGTTTGGTAAGTAACAAATAGATATAAATTAGAATAGAAGAATGAAGAGGTTATTGTATGAAGGATGTTATATACACAACAGCTCACATAATAAAAATAAAAGGCAGATGCTGTTAGCTAGTGGCTTTTAAACTCCTAATAATAAACTGCATTAAAATTGTTAATTTCTCTACTTATTTTATGAATTGTAACAAAAGTGAAAAATTTATGCTAAACTGAATTTCTTTAAACAATAATGCAGTTTAAAAAAATCTGTATTATACAAACATAATTTACTAAAACTTCCATAAGGCAGTGGCATTCAGTATGAATTATGGTAAAGCTCAATTCAATAAACCGCGTGCATGCTACAAAGAAAATTAAATATGACTATTAACAATTAGCAAACCATGAATGTAAACTCATCTTTCTTTTCTATTCATTTTTCAAATCTGTTACTTATAAGGATCATGTGTAAGCAAATATTTAAGTTTATATGATGATGCTAATAAAATAAAAGCTGGATTAAGCAGTTGCATACAGAAACACTGTGGTGGTGGAGGCTTGTTGCGGACCAAATGGGAATTGGAAGAACCCAATATATTTTAAGAGACTCTTTCAAAGCTAATGTAATAAACAAAACAGAATCTGTAACATTAGTTTCTCCAATGAATCGGTAGTTTGAAGAGAAAAATCCTTACTTTCAGAGTTCCAAAAAAGACACTGGCTTTGTAAATGAGTCTGAAAACACTGAAAAATATGGTTTAGTAAGATGTCCTCCGTAGTAACATGGAACCAAGAGTTTCAAGATGGTGGCGGATTGTTATGGTAGCAACTGCTGAGTCTCAAAAGCAGAATTAGTCAATTACAGAGGCTACTTTGTAATCAGTGCTACTCAGGACTTTTATTAGCGCAGGAAAAAAAAATCCAGTGAAAATACTGAGACTATTTATCTTCTCTGCTTTGTGAGTAGTTGACTGATTTAAAAAAAAAAAAAAAAAGAAAACAATTACTGATCAGGAAAAAAAAAAAAAACTTGGAAAAACCTGATAGTACAATAAAAATAGCAGCTTTAACAACTAATGTTGGAGAAAATTAGGCATTTCTAAACCAGCAGAAGTCACATGTCTTTCTAAATATATTCTCAAACTGGTAATATATGGATGAGATCGTCATGCTTCCAACTACACAGTCAAACAAGTATTGATTAACATAACAAAATGAAAGCCAAACACAAAAAAAAATAAATAAAAACAAAACCCCTGTGTCATTGTTCTGCTACCTACTAAGAAACAGGTGCTATATAAACACAAGGTGGTATTCTGATGTTATTAATGAACAGAATTTGGGTCATTTTACTAACTATTCTAAGCTCTGCTTTTTCTGCATGAAGTAAAAATATTCACAAACGTAATTTCTTAAACTCAATTTCCCATTTATTTTAAAATAATTTCCCTGAAAGAAGATATATTTTTCTAGTTTTTATATACATACACCAAAACTAAAATCCATCTTCCTTATCTATGTATTTGTTATTTATACTAGTGCCTCATTTACAGAGTAAGGTATTAGCTTCCATATTTTCTGATCATTCAACAACCCATAAAAAGAAATGGCCTAGAAACAGGCTATCAGGAGAATGCCAACCTAGACTAAGAAATACTTTATTTTCAGCAAAGCAGTTAATTCACATGTAGGTAATTTAGACTTAAATATGCATGAATCTGTTCCATTCAGATTCCACGTTATATTCGGATTTTAAAATGTGTTCTATGTCCTCAAAATTATGCCTTTGTGCCCCCTCCGCCACCAATGCTTTATATCCTATCCAGGTCTTGGCAGAAACAAAGTTGACAACTGTACCTATTATGTGATACTACGGGGGACGTGCTACATTTCTTTGAAAGATGTTTTCCACCTTATATATTTTTCAGATAAGTGAAATTCCCCACATACGCATTGACAATTACTTTCCAGTGGATAAATTTAACCTTTCTTTAAATGACTCTAAGATATTACATACATCCAGAAATTCAGAACATTTTATCTTTCAGGTCTTCTTCCTTTTTGTTAGGCCAACAAATATTTCAACTATCAATATCCTTACCTCCCTGGTTTTTATTTGCTTCTCTGTCTCTGTAATAGACTGGGAAGCCTATTAATCATTGTGAACTAAACAGAAAGCTTTTCTATTTAGAGGAGTGAAGGGTGTGTGGCAGGTGCCTGGAGCACTGGAAATGTTTGAAGTCTGAGCTCCCAGCCTGAGCAAGGTTATCTTACCAATGCTCAGCCAAATACAATGTTCCAGAAATCGACATATGTCTACCAAACACATTTTCAGAAGCATACACGTTCTACTCTAGGCTTACAAGGAATTCTAATCCAGGCTCTTCTAATTCTGGTGCAATTCCACAGATTTTCTGGAACAAGGGGGGGAAAAAAAGCCTATGTTAGTTTTAAGCCTCTCAACTTGTATAAGTGGAATTAGAGAACTTTTGTCCAAGGAACTGTAATACACACATGAAAGTCCACAAAGGAAAAAGAGGAGTTATGTATGTGCCTTTATAAAATTAAACTGTGATCTGTACCTTGAGTATGTAATAAATCAGTAGCGCTGTTGGTTCATTCGTTTCTGATTCTCTTATTTAAATATCAATTACCATATTTTACCCAGAAGTTTTGATAATAGGCAGAGAAAATTTAGATTAAAACTAATTTAATCTTTATTTAGTATTATCCATCTTAAGAATTATGATAAAAGAAGAAGTCTTTCATTAGTAGGGCATTTTGCCCCAGATCTACATTATCTCCTTTAGCTCTGTAAACCTCCTAATTCCAAAGGGAACACAGAACCATGGCCATTTCCTAGATAAAAATATGTGACTAAACATGGTTGAATCAATAATAATTAAAAATAATTGCTAAAGATTAAGACTGGTGTGGTAAATTGTTGAAATTTCTGAGGTTGACTTTACTTGATGAAATAATCGTTTAGAATCTTGGAACTACTGAATGAGTAAGTGGGGAAAGGGTGGAAGGAAAACAGTTCATGGAAAATTGGTAATTCTTAAAAATTTACAACATAATTTGAAAACACTAGGACTTGAGAATGACTTCTAAACTACTTTTATTTTCAATTTCATAGAATAATTTTTGGAAAGAAAGAAAGAAAGATCTTTCCGCCATTTTAAAGCCTTTCTAATTGGTTCTAGGAGGTAAGAAAAAAGATCAAGGAAATCTAGGGTATAAATTTGCTCAAATTTATTGTTCAAAAAAATTATAAGTAGACCAGCATGGATTTTTGAAATGATTTTGTACAATTTAGGTTGTGGCAATGATTTCTCATTCTCTGTAATAAAAATATTGCTATTGAAATGCAGTATCTCTATTATATACATTTCAATTGTATGCCATATAGATATATGTCTAGAACTTAAAAGTTTGTGCCTCACTTCATAGTCACATGTATTAATTCCAAAGAAGCAGCTAATGTCAAATGATTTTCAACTCCCTTAGAGTCCAAAAAGGCCTGCAGGATAATTAATTACAATTCTGACTATAGGTGGAAAAGGATTCAGAAATCACAGATGCCTGAAAGAAATAATCATGGTTACGTTCTTTAGAGACAGATAGCTTTCTTATTACAGATAAAAGAATATTGAGTCTGTAACCAAAGACACACAACACACACACACACACACACACACACACACACAACTCTGGAATACACATTCAGAACTGCCCAGACATAAGCAGATCCACATCTGGCCATCCTCCTTCTGGGAGCTTTGTGACCAGTTACCCACATTCATTCAGCAGGGACACACTTCACAATATAATCCCTTTGCTGCCTTTCTCCCATCTCTCTAACCCATAACTGTGTTCTAATTATTACCGTTGTGCTCTTTCCTACCTTGGAGGGAAGCTAGAGGAATTTTTAAAAAATAATAATAATAATC
The DNA here is from genome assembly GCF_009834535.1 of Camelus ferus. Classification (NCBI taxonomy): domain Eukaryota; kingdom Metazoa; phylum Chordata; class Mammalia; order Artiodactyla; family Camelidae; genus Camelus; species Camelus ferus. Next base: position 32,568,965 of record NC_045700.1, on the reverse strand, counting down.
ACTAACATTTGGCTCCTGAGCTGTACTTCTATCGTATTCTAAGGCTTGATCCATGCCCCACCACCTTTCAGATGTCTCCACTGAAAAAGGCAACAAGGGACAGTGGTCCAGAGAGGAACAGAAAGAAAAGGAGGTGAAGATGGAAAGGGCAGCCCTACCAGCCTACCACCTCCCCACCATTTTATCTGTAATTTCACTTCTCCTCTTTAAATGTGCAAAGTGTATGTCTGTGTGTTCATTGAATATATGCTGAAGTCAGGAAGAAAATCACACACAATGAGGTCAGAGTACTATCTGGAATTTAAAATTAGGAAATGAGCCACAAGCGGGTAGCAGGATAAAGAACAATTCCTTGTGACTCAGAGCAGTTCTAGCAATGGTTTGGGGGCTTGGACCAAAATTAAGGTCAGGTAGAGGAGAATGTGGACCTAGAAGTTTATCTGGACTGTCTAGAATTAAACTGTATATTTCTTTTGACTCCTAGAGTTTGAAATTCCATCATTACTCAGGTGGAAAAAATATAACCAACATCAAGTCTACAATAAAGATATTTAAGGCTAAGCCAATTATCCCATTAAAATATGCTCATTTTTATGAAAAGAAAGTAATTTATAGAATGGAATGTATTTATCTTGGAATAAATTTTGTGAGGCTTTTATAGCATTCAAATGAAAGAATAGCTTTATAATTCCTTGAGGACTTTTGATGGAATTTATAATAACTGTGGACAGGATTTGGAACCCTACTTGCATGTTCTCCTCCTACTCACCACTCTTCAATCCATCTAATGCTTTTTCCTGCCTCCCTTTGTCATTTGTTCTTGCCTACTGCTGTTTATTTGTGGTCTTTATGTCCTAATTTCTGCTCACACTGTATTCACAAGCCACCCTGTACTTTTCAGGAACCATATTAAAAATAAAAAACAAAACAAACAAAACAACATATTACTACTATTAAAAAATAATAATAATTACAGTTTTTAAAAAGAATCCAAGTTCTAGACCTATTACAAAATTATGGTACTTGTGTCAGAGAAAGCAAAGCTGGACTAAATAGGAACTGTCCTTTTTTTTATAGACATAATAAAATGCACTTAAGACACTCATGGGCCATTATAAGATCTAACCCCAAGAGTTCTGGGGATTCAGTCTTAGACTCCTTGAATATTTTTACTAATCATTTGTATCATATTCAGAAGAAAGAGTTTTTAATAGATATTCATTTGTGAATTTATTTCTTTAAAAGGAGATAACTAATTATCTCAGGATTAAAACTAAAGTGCAAATTGGCCAAGAACAATTAAGAGAGAAGAGTCAATCACACAAAATAGGGTCATATAGCATCAAAACCATAACTGCATTTAAGTGCAATGTATGGAAAGAAGACTAATAAATACACACATAAAAAGTCAAGAATCAGGTGATCCAGGAATCATTGCAGTTGAAAGATTAACAAAATGTTAAGACATATGAAAAGGATGAGGAGCTTATTGGCTTTGCAGGTGACAATTTTGTTTTTTATTGCATCAGCACTGGATCACATTCATATGAGGAAACCAGATAGCAACCAATTTTGAATATCCATATAAAAAGGTGAGTATAAGAATAACGTATGTGAGACATTACAAGATGACTGCACCATTATCTTTCATTAAGTGAAAGTTAAGGGCTGCACAGCTGACCTCCTAGGAAAGAAAGATGATGACTATTTGCAATGAATAAAAATATGGAGTTATAAAATTATACTTCCCTGAGAAAAATGTATCCTTATCTCTTCATTTCAAAATAAGATCTAACAGTAGTTGATTTTATGTTCATTAGGTAAATGAAGTTTTACTGGGTGTCTATATAAATGTCTACATACACAAACACACATAGGTGTACATATAAATATGATGGTTTCTGGATGGTAAATGTGCAAATTCTTGAAGAACGTATCAAAAAGTTTAAATTTTTCCCTAATAAGGTGTAAGTCTAGGGCAGTCAACCACTGGTATTAGATTTGTAGGAAGGAGAGCGTGAGATTTCCAAATCTTTCAAACTCAACATTACATTACTAATGGTCCAACATTTCAACCAATAGTCTCTACTCCCCATTCCAGGCACTTTTATTAAAACTTTAAACTGCATGTTATATTAACTTACAATGACCATGTTAATCATTAGTCCCTACATTCTAGGTTAAAAAAAAAGACAACTAAAATAAATTAAAAATTCAAATAAAACATCAATATGGGGATGAAAAGAAAAGAGAAAGAACACTCATCTTAAAAGAGCTTTCTATAGCTATATTTATAATAATGTTATAAATTTTAAAGAATAACTTTTGATTATATTCTTAAATTTTTATTTATTCTGCTTTCTTTTTTTCTACATTAAAAAAAAAGACTGACCACACCAGCATAAACTTGAAAGATCTATATTTAAATATTGAAATAAATTTCAGTATTTCCAAGCTTGGAAGGCAAGAATAGAGTTGAAATAAAATTTGTTAATAACAATTAAAAATTAGGCAGAGAAGTTGAAAAAGAAAAACTTCCTTCAAAACTTAGAGAATTTCTTTTAAATGCATGGAAGATTTCATAGAAGCAAGGATTACATGTTCTTACTGTCTCTACAAGAAAAGAGAGTGCTTTATAGTCATCAAATAGAATTCTGATATTAATACTGATATGTAAGATTTTATTTAGCAAATAAGAAAACAGCAATAGAAAAATAGAAATGAAATTAATTTGATAATAGAAGACCATATATAGACTATAATTACTTTTATTAAATATTATGGGTTTGTTGCCTTAAAATTCTGTATATTTCTCTGTATTAAAGATACATAAATCTTATATTTAAAATGTCAAAGAGGTTGAGAGAAGAAACTGACTGTGTGTAATAATATTTAATAAGAAGAATGTATAACACTGATATCAAAATATTATTGCTTTAAGATTTAGATGTAGCTTGTTTTTTAAAATATAGTTGGCTGTCTTAGGTCACTTCATCTCAGTCCCTAAGAGAAAATTAGAGAAACTTATTGAAGGAGAATCTCCCCTCTAATTTCACTGAATGTTATCAGCTCCCTAATAAAACATGACTCCTTTTTAGTGAAGTCTAAGGAAATGACAAGAACTATGAGAATGCATGTTAGTCACCATGGCTACAGGAAAAATCAACTTCAAGCAAACTGCACTAACTGGCCACATGAAGAGCTGGTACAGATCAACCCTCTCCCTTCACAAAAAAAGCAGGACAGAATTTCACCATAATTTTATTTAAATATAAATTGATGTCACATGTCAACCATTTTTACTTTTAGCAATGACATCTTCCCAACAAATCAAAAGTAAAGAATTTTATAACAATATTATACTATACATATTGCTTTAATTAGATGTTTTTAATCACCTTGTGTTAATATAGCACCTTGCTCCATATTTGCCAACACTAGAAATCTTTTCTTTTTTTTAATCAGGACACTCTTTATGGTATCTGAGGTGCATGGCCTTGCACATAAAAATCATTATCAGTGGCCTGAACCAGTGTAGGGACTGGGTGCTTCAGATTCACTGTGCCTTTGTAATACACAAAAACAAACAAACAAACCAAAAAAACCCTGCTATGTAGATTAGTTCTAATTATTTCTGGCTTTGTTAAAATACAAGTTGATAAAGTCTAAAAACATCTAACACATGTTTCCTCAAGAAGATATTTTTTTAATAAATGTGTCTATATGTTTGAAAAACTAGAAAACAACAATAACTGACCTTGAAAGTCTGATTTTAAATTTCCAATATGATAAACTACTCTTCAGTAAGAATCTCAAAGTGACACAGAAGCAATGGATTCTATGACAGAGACTTTTGCACTATATTTACAGAGTGTTTTTGGTGGGCCTAACCTAAGGAGAGAGGCTGTATATCTTGTTCTATTCATAGAAACGGGCACACTCAACAAACACCCCTACAACAAACAAGTCTACAATATGTTTAGCCTGATCTAAACAACTCATTTAGTTCAAATAATGGTCCATAGTTTGATGTGCTAAGTTAAATTTTTTCTTAATCTGCATGCAGTTAATTGCAGATAATTATAAAGAGTATGACCTACTCAAATTATTTATTCAGAGTTATCTTAATTCACATATACATTAGAACCAGGTTGAAATGTTTCCACTAACCTATACACAATCAGTATATTTACTGTCTGTAGCAGGGTAAATATGCATATGGTGTGGAGTGACAGGACTACTGGGTTGTTTTAATTCTAACACTATACTGAGCCAGATGGTCAAGAATAATTAGGGTAAGACCTTAAATGAAAAATGGAAATGACACGAGAGCCAAACTTCTTAAAAGCACATTGGGTCACTCTGAACTACAACATAAAGTGAGCTGTGTAAAACAATACAGACTTGTCGAGTAGAACTGAAATCTCAAAGGCAAAATCTCAGCTTAAAAACCGATCAGACTTTCATTTTATTACTGCTAAGTTCTGAATCAGTTATGCTTCTCTATTCAAAACTTTAAGATTGTATTGAGGTCATCATTTTCAACTTACGAACATTTGAAAACTACCTAAGGCGAATCCCTCAAAAAGACGAATTATCAATGACACCCAGAGAGCTGGGCTTGTATCCCTCAGTCCCAGGCTCTAATTGGGTGCATGATGAGAGTGGGCTTCTCTTCTTGTTTGTAGTGGTGCCCTCTAACGACTAGACGGACCTCGCTTTAGTAATCACTCCGCGAGCGATTTGTTTTAGCGTTTACACTGCTGATGGTAGGAAGCAATCTTCTTTAATGGATGCTGAAAAGCTTCAAGTGAAATCTGTAATTGATAAAGGCTTCATAGACACAGGCAATTAAGAATAAAATTAATAAGAGGCTCTACAGGAAAAGCACTCCTGCTTTCACAGAATACTTCTCTAGGAAAATATTTAGTAAAAATAAAAATTGCAAAAAACCAGGTGTTGTTTCTTCCACTTTATAAACTTCTCTGGTCTGTGTGCTTGTTTAAAAGATGACCAAAGACAAAGTTAGTGTAAATGTTCCTGGGTCTAAAGGAATAATTCACCTGCTAATTTTATTGGGGGGGGGGGGACAACACAGTAAAGAAAAGCCCTAAGTGAAAACTGAGGCAAGTTCAGCACCCATTTCTTCAAACTAAAAGCTGTTCAGGTTCAATACTTCAAGTTAGGAGTCGTGTACTGGCAACAAATCAAAAGCTCTCTAAAGAGCAAAGCAGCAAGGGTGCGAAGAACAGGGCACTCGTGAACCTCAGGATTCCAGGAGCCAACATTACTCCGTAAGTGTCACTAGTCCAGAAAGTGACTCAAGCACACATCCGATGAATGTAAATAAGAATAAATAAAATAAAATAAAAGCACGAAAGTGAGTGGGGAAAGAACAGAACTGTCAACTGTACTCTGTCCATCCTCCAGCCCCCCACCCCACCTCCCAAAAAAGGAAGTTTACCTGCAGTGATAGGTAAGATTAGGAGCCTGAGGGTGGCTCTCAGGTGAGTTAATTCCCGAGTTTGGGGGTCGGCGGTCGCCAGGTGGGGAAGGGGCGGGTAGCACTTACTTTGAGCAGCTTACAGCGGATCTGCGCGGAGACCATGTGGCTGTTGCGTAGGTTGCCCACTCGGAACATGAGCGTGAGTTTCCCGTCCCTCATGGAGATCACCGCGTGCTCGCTAAACATAAGGGTCTCCGCGCGCTTCTTGGGCTGGGACATCTTGATGAACATGCAGCCGATGAGGAAGGCGTCCACGATGGAGCCGAGAATGGACTGGAAGAGGAAGAGGATGATGCCTTCGGGGCACTTGTCGGTGATGTAGCGATAGCCATAGCCGATGGTGGCCTCGGTCTCGATGAAGAAGAGGAAGGCGGAAGGGAAGTTATAGACATTGGCCACGCAGGGCGTATAGTTGCCGACGTGGGCTTTGTTCAGGTCGCCCCGAGTGTAGGCGATCACCCACCACATGGACGCCATGAAGAGCCAGGCCACAGTGTAGGTGAGGATGAAAATGAAGAGGTTCCAGCGCCACTTGAGGTCCACCAGGGTGGTGAAGAGGTCCGAGAGGTAGCGGCTCGTCTCGCTGCCCAGGTTGCCGTGCTGAACATTGCACCGGCCGTTCTTGTCCACGAACCGCTGCCGCTTCTTCTTGGGCACAAGCTGCTGCTGCGGGCCCTGGCCCGGCCCCTGGGGCTGCAAGCCCGAGCCGCTGGACGAGGTGGTCACTACCTGGTAATCGTCCCCAAATTTCCTTCGGAGTGCAGACATAATACGGAGGGGCAAGCCAGATTCAAACGCGAAGCGAAGGCGCAGGAGCCGAGCGCTGCAAACCAGCACCAATAAGGAGGTGGGGGCGGGAGAGAAAGGGGGGGACCAAAGAGAGCGCGCCTGGGGTGGGGGGCGCACTCGGCAGGTAGCTGCGGTCTCTGTCCGCTGCAGACGCCTCTCCTCCCCTGGGACGGAGGCTTTCTCTCCACGCTGAGTCTTAACGCACACACACAAAAAAAGTGTTTTCCCTCACTCAAAGCGGAAGGGCTGCAAGGACCAGGAGCCCAAACGCAAATTTGCCTCCAAGCTTTTGGAGGCTTCTCTTTTCTCCCCCCACCACCGGCATCCCGGAGGCCACCTCTTGCCTTCCCACAGCCCTCCCGACTATCCTGCAGCACTCCCAAACTGACTGTTTTAAAATTAATGAGTTGACAAGCGAGTGCCACCCCACCTGTCAACTCGCCAGGCTGCCGGAGCCGCGCTACCTGCTCAGACCAGACCCTCCCCCCCTCCCCGCCGCTCCCCGACCGCCCGCCCCCCGGGACGGCTCCCGGCTCTCCCCGGCGCTCCCGCCTCCTATCTTTTGGCCAAAATCCCGCCCAAAGGCATGTCTGCCGGGCACTGGTTCAACAGCCCCTACCCTCGCCCTCCGAGCTCAAGAGTCCCCGCTCGGGGCTCCAGAGACGCGTCCGCCTGCCGTCCGCGGGCCGCCGAGTTTGCGCGGGCGCCACCGGGGCCCTCGGGCGGACCCTCGCTGGCCCCAAGGCCGCCCCCGCGCTCGGCTGAGACGCCGCGGGGCGCTAAGGCCGAGCACTCACCCGAGGGGAGAGGGCAGGAGGCGGCGCAGCGGGCGGCAGCGGCAGCCTGGCCTTGCACTCAGCCCGCAAGGCTGTTTTGCTCGCCCCCACTTTTCCTGGTGTACCACGGTGGGCGCCAAGGCCGGTCCCCCAAGCTCCGCACCTTCCCGAGGGCACCACGCTGCCCCCACCAGAAGGCTCCTGGCGCGCCCGCCGGGCACTGACCGACTTGGGAGCGGGACTTGAGGGTTCCTTGGCGCCGCGCTCTCCCAGCAGGCGACCACGGTGCTGCTGTGGGGGGGTTGAGCCTCGGGCTGCGGCTCAGACTCTCAGGTTAAATACCAGCGCCGCTCCAGCTTTTCCTCAGCTTCACGGCGCCTTCCTTTCCCTCCTCGGCCCCCCACTCCCTGTCCGCGTCTCTGTGGCCCGGGTTGGAAGAAGCGAGGCGCGAGCAGGGGGCGGCGGGAGAGCGGTGTCTGTGCTGGTGCGTGTGATCAGCTGCAGAGCCGCGCTAGCCCCGCCTGTCCCTGCCTTCCCCCGCTGTTTCACCAGCCTGAATTGCACCTCCGCGCCTCAGTTGAGCCTGCAGTGTCTGGCGGCTCAGGAAAAAGCGAGCCCCTCCAATGAAAAGCGACTCAAAATCTCCTCCCAAAAGCCAGCCAACTCTCCTTCCTCGTCCCCCTGCATTGGGCAGAAAGCCCCCGGCAAGCAGCAAATGCTGCTTTTGAGAGAAAAGAAGTACAATATGCCCCTGTAACTACCGTTCTCACTGAAACGGGTGCCTGGATTTGAGGGTGCATCATAAGCAGACCCCAGCTGGCTTCAAGACAAGCGTGTTCAGAACTCAAGAGTTGCAAGTAGCAGAGGGGGCACAAGATGGGAACAGAAAGGAGAGGAGACACTCATAGGAAAGCTTACCCACCGTCCGCCCTGAAAATGACTCTGTTGGAAAAGCTCAGAATGTCCGGAGTTAATGGGTGGCTGCCATTGAGGGATGAGGCTGGATTGTAATGGCCCGGGCCTGGCAGTTAACTTAATGGAGGGGCAAAGTGCAGAAACAGCTAATACAGTGCCATGCGTAAACATCAGCTTTTCCACCACATTTCAGGTTTTAAAATGCCATAGTCTCTTATGGCATATACCATTCAGTCCAGATCCATAAAATTGATTTTGTTACAAAATCATCAAATCGTGGGATTACAAATGCAAAGGGCTGCAGTAAGACCCTTTTGCAAAGGAAAATCAGTACATAATCATTCTACCAATTCTCTGCTCCCTTCTAACGCTCTATCCCTAAACCCTGGTGCAAGTAAGCCCTGCACCTTGTCAGCCAGAAATAGAGGACTCTTTGTCATTGGTTAAAACGTCTATCCCTGGTTTTAGACTCTTCTGTTTGGCTCTCTGAGAAGAGGTCAGGGACTGCGATTCTTTAGGGTTACATAAGAAGGAAAGTGGCACTGTGGGAAGTGGAAACTGCTCTGGGCTGGAGGGCGAGACCTGATTAGAGTTCTGGTCCTGCCATTTACAAACTGAGGGGGCCCTGAGCAAGTTGCTGAAGATCTTTAACCCCCAACTTTCTCCTCTGAAAAATTGAGAGTTTTCACATTTTCACATTTTCCCAAAGTTGAAAAAGAGAACGTGTGTGCTTTTATTAACTACTTTTACTGTGAAGCATGTTAAGTACTGGGTTGTAAAGGCCACGAGATGAGGAATGGGCTGTTGGAGATGGCCCCAGGCTGTGAACTGACACCTATTTTCCTCTCACTTCTGTCTACTCCCCCACGAAGTCATGATGCCCTTGCCAGGCTGGCTTCTTTCAATTCCAGAAACTCACCGAGGAATAATCCCCAACCTTGCACCTTTGCTTATCTGTTTTCTTTTTCTGGAATGTTCCTGCACTGGTACTCCATGTTGCTGGTTTCTTCAACCATTCAGTTCTCAGCCTGAAGGCATCCTCCTCAAGGAGCCCCTCTGCTCAGCCTCGCAGTTTCTCCCCATCACGTCAGTTTAATTCATCTTTATAACACTTCCTCTTCTAGCTGCCGTTTTCTTCATTTGTCTGCTGTTTCTCTCCCCCTCCGTCAGAGTCCTGCAGTGTAAGCCCTGCAAGAGCAAGGACCTTGTCGCTCTTGTTCACTGCGATGTCCCCAACACATAGAACACTACCTGTCACATACTAGGTCCGTAATCAATATTTTTTGGCTCAATAACATGTACCAATCTACATACATCACTAGAAACTCCACATGCATTGAGTAGTGCAGAAATGAAAGTCATCACTAAATCAGGTCACTTAAATAATTTAATATAAGAGCATGTAAATTAAAACAAAGTAATTCTTCCTGTGCTTGTTATCTTTAGAACTGATATTCCATCAGCTGCCAAATCCTTTTTATTGTTCTACTGTAATAACTCTCATAAAATTTCTCTCTCTCTCGGAAAAAATGCTACCAATTTCCTTCATAGCCCCATTTCACTTTAGGTCCAAAGTCAAATGATGTTCTTGCTTTCAGTCTTTTTCTCCTTCAAACTGTCCTAGGTAGTATGACGGGATCTGTCTCCTTAGAATCATATACATTTATCAGCGGCATGGAAACCAAAGAGTTCTCTGATTATTTCATTTGATTATGTTATTTCCAAGCTTTTAAACATTTCCACTTTTTAAAAAACACTTTTCTATGAAAAACCTTTGCCATTTTCCAACAGCCAAATTTATAAACAAATAATTTTATACCTAGAGACATGGTCTAGTCTAGAGGCTAGAAAAGGGAAATCACTTGCTCAATGTCACAGAGTTAATAAGTGGAAACTTTGAGATTTGAACCCAGACCAGTGTATCTCTAGCACCTGGGTGCCCTGCCATCCCTTACCAGGTGTCTGGAAAGGAGTCCAGGATTCCTAATCCGCCACCAGGGTCTCCCTCCACAACATCAGGCTTCTTAGATAGGCTGAGATCGAAGGTCTCAACTAACTTAGCTTTCCTAAATTATCTCCTACCTTCCCTTTAATATGGGCTCTGCTCCAGCCAACTTTGATTGTTAGCAGTTCCCCAAATGAGTCCTATATGCCTGTATTTGCTCAACTTCTTTCCTCTCACTTAAGTATTCTGTCTCTCTCCCTGCAAAGTCCAAATTACCATCTCTAGTGTACACACAAGGGAAGGGAAAAAAATTCTTCAGCTTTTACTTCAAGTGCCACCTCCTACCAGCCGCAATCTATCCCTTCCCTGAATTCTCATTCCCCTAGATTTCCCAGGTGATATTTTTTTACTTCCTGGACTGTATTTGAGCTCAGAACTCACCAAGATTTCCCCTGTAAAAAGGCAAGCACCCTGAGCATCCATCTCTTACTATTTTGACACCATCCAGCACTCCAGTTATCAAAACTTGCCTTGCACATGGTAAATATTTAAAACATTTTTAGAGAGAGCTAAAATTTATTGAGCCTACTTTACTGTGCCAGGTGATGTGCTTGGAACTTTACAGTTAGTAGTCACATCACATAGCTAGGAAGATGGTAGAGCAGGGATTCCAAAGCATGTCTGCCCATTTTCAAGGTCTCTGTTCTTTTAGAGACACAGAACTGCCTGATAAGTGAAAGATTTTTCAGGATGCCATCATGTCACACTTTAAATGTGATTGAGCCTTTGACCTATTTGTGACATTGAGTCGCACTCCTTGAAAGTGTTTAAAGATGAACCAAATTCATCTTCCCCTGTGAGGACAGCTGCTTCCATGATGAGGTTCTGGAGGGCAGCCAGCCCCCTGGTGCCAAGACCGGGAGGGGTGTGTGGACAATGGATGACAGGAGGCCACCTAATCAGGTGCTGTGTGATGAACTGACGTGAAACACTGTAAACAGAATGGGTCACAGGAGGGAGAGGCACACAGTTTCAGCCAAGGCCACGCAACCAGAACAATCTAGAAAATTTAACTACAGAATACACAGTCATTTGGAGTCTAACATTCAAAGACAGGGTGGTAGGTTATAAACAGACTACTGTACCATTCTTGGCTGGGGAGTTGGGGGCAGGGATCAAAGTTACATTTAACCACAAACTCAGGTCAAAACAAGCTACATATTTATTCTTCCCAGAAAGTCCTTTCTGGCAATGTCTTATTTGCTGTGTCTAAAATTAGTAATAAGCTGAATAACTGTAACTTTAAAAATGAAGGATATGATTCTGTGTTTTAATCCTGAAAAAGCATGACTTTGCACATGCACTCCCCCTATTATATAACGGAACAGTGTGGAGAAAAGAGTATATTTAATGTAAAAGAAAAAAAAAAGAAAAAGAAAAACCTCTGCCCCTAAGAAGTCTAGATTCTAAAAATGATTTAATCTGCCAACTGTGAAAAAAGCAAGGCTTTGAATATCTCAGCAGACCTGGAGTCCATCTTCCCGTCATTCACTTATTGCGACTGCGACTCCCACCGTGGGATAGTCTGCATGGCCAGAAATATTAATTACTCCCAGGGGACAATAGTATTATATTCAATACTCCTTTACTCCTAATCCTACCATTCTCCAAAGTCCAGTGAAGAGATGGGCAGGCTTGGGGATCTGAAGCTCTTATGCTTCAAAGGTGACACTTCCCCATTACGACCATGAGTTCTGCTATATCTGGGAAGAGGTCACTCTTTGAAATTCTACATGCAATTTTGGGCAATAGGATGGTGTTCCTTTTTTTTTAAAACCTTCCTAAAAAAAGAATACTGGAGTTATTTTCTCTCTTGCTAAAAAAAAAAAAAAAAAAAAGAAGAAGAAAAAATTGAAAAGGAGAAATCAGTTTGCTATTTGATTGCGCAGATTTGAGAACAGAGGCACTGCCACACCACGACAGATGACTCACCGAGCCCTTCATCTTGGCTCTAAACACTGGCCTCTCCCTGCAGATTCAGAGAAAGGCAAAATTCCATTGTCACTTGGAGACCACTTATTTGGCAAGGTTTTCCTGACTTAAACACTCTTTTTACTCTAATGCTGTACATGGGAATACTCTGGTTTATAAAAAAAAAAATAAAGACTTTTTAAAAGTCTTCCAAAACTCAACATCCATTTGAAAAGAAATAATTGTTTTATCAGACTCAAGGGTTTGTTGGAAGAGCAGGAAGAATAAAAGAATTTCCTATCTTTACCTATGTCAGTTGAAGTTACACTTCTGAGGATTTCTTCCCTGGGAATATCAGTGAAGTCCCAGATGTCAAAATATGTCCAAGGATGCTGCTTAGTTCAACACAACACGCACTTACTGTGCACAGACCGTGTGCCCAGCACTGTGCCAAGGGTTGTGCAGGTCAGAAGTAATAACAACATCATGCCAACATAATAGGTTAACAACAACAACAACAACAATAATAGTAATAATAAGTAATACAATGTGGTAAGCATCTAAAGGAAGAAGATTGCTTTATTAGCATTCAGAAGAATAAGTCTCTGTAGGAAATACTGTTCCAGTGAAGGTGAGTTTTCTAAACCTATCAAACTGGAATCACTTACATTTTGTTAAGCATTCAATCACCTCTGTTCAAATGACATCATTTTAGAAATTTGAAGATGGATTTTTAATGGCAAGATCTCTGAGAAGTAACATTTGTACATAATTGGAATAAGATAAGAAATAAATAAATAACTCATAGAAAGTTACAAACATATTAAAATACTGGAAGAAAAAATACACACAGGAGCGTTTTACAGGGATAAAGGGAATTTTTCACTGTCATGCCTGTGTTTGTGTATGCAAAAAAGATTGCAATTATTTTCCATTATTGAAAAATAAAAATGCAACTTTTATATTAAAATGTTTTAAAAAAGATTGACAGATTGTGTCAGTACAGCTTGTCTGGGAAGCAGATACTAAGACAAAGCTAGGAGGGCAGAAGTTTTCTTGAGGGGTAACACCTGTGAAAGATAAAAGGGGAAGGGACAGGATGGAGCAGAAAGAACCTTTAGACTGGGATGCTGATCTGACACTAATGAAAGGAAAGTTGAGAGGAAGCCGACTTAAGTAGAGAGATGCTATGATGGAAATCTGCTAACCCAATGGGGCGCAAAAGTCAGCTATTGGAACAGTACGATGTTGGGCATAGATAGTCCTGTCCTAATGGGTCCACTGAGCTGTCTGTCATTGGCTGGGGGCAGCCCTAGAAGAATAGGACTTTGGTGGAACACTGAATCAGATTGGGAAAGGTGCTGTAGCTGGAAGCCATCCCGTCCCGTGCACCCCTTTCAGCTGAAGGTAAGTTCTTCTTGAAGGGAGATCAAACGGCACACCTCCACGAATGCCAGTCAGAGAAGTGGAATTTATCAGTGTCTTTTCAGAAGTTCTGTTACAAATATCAGAAATACTAGTATAGTCTAACCAATTGATTATGACTGTTGGCATAAATCCTCAGTTTTGTCCTGGTATGATGACACGAATCTCTCTCACCCTTTTTTTTTTTTTTTTTTTTGTGGGAGGAGGGGAGGTTACAGCCCATGGCCACATTGACCTTGGCTTTGGTAATAGTCTTCCAGAAGATAGAACTGGATGGACAGGGAAAGACAGGAGTACTCGAACAGTTGGGCACAGGACAGGAGAAGAGAGTAAAAGAGAAGTTATAAAAGATGGAGAACAGAAACCGAACAACTTGTCCCTGCAGGAAACCCAGGTTGGAGAGGAAGGGAGAACACAGTATAGAATTTTCTGAAATCGAACTGTCTTGTTTATAGTTGTTAGCTGTGCATTAGAATCGCCTAGAGACTCCAACCCAGATAATTATACCAGACTCCCTGGGCATAGAGCCCAGGCATCAGTCTTTTTCAAAGGCTCCCTTGGTGGTTCTGACAGCACAGCTAAGACTGAGAAACACGGATCTGTGGCAGCTGCGTGGCTGCTAGCAGAGGCGCCCCCCAGGAAATGTCATACGTGTAAGTACCACCAATCTGTCTCCCCTACTCCCTAGGAGCCCCATCCTTTAGCACCAAAGAGAGACAGTGGGGATTAGTAGTCCCTTGTCCCCTGTACTCTCACAAATCACCAGAGCCCAACATGTGTGGCTTTGAACTCAAGGAGACAGGAGGATCCTCCCCTCCTTAGAAAAGCACCTGGGCAAAGCAGGGCACAGTGTGGGCTGACTGCAGTTTAAGCCAATTCTCCCACCCACAGTCATACATAGTGAACATGAATGGCAGGGTCTGGAGCCACTGAATTCTTAAGCCCACCAGTGTTCTAAGACTTGTCATTAATAACATTCCTACAGCTTTCTGTGAATGCGGACGTGAATGCAAAAATTCTGCCTTTATAATTTAATCTCTCTTTGCAACTATTTATCGTCCTTTCCTGAATTAAAGAAAGGAAGGAAGGAAGGAAAGGAGAAAGAGCACAAAAATTAAAACTCTCACAAAGATTCCTGCTAAACCAGTGGAAGAGAACATCACGGTGAAATTGGTCATGCGGGCAGAGAGCCAAACTGGGATGGGCAGACAGACCTGGTCATTTGCTTTATATGACGTGATTATTCAGAGAGGAGCGGATGAAGAGGAATTACAGAAAGAAAGACAATAACCATTAGAAACTGGGATGTACTGTTTATACACACTTATTTCCAGAATCCCTCCCAGTTTTTACTCAGGGAAAACTCTCAAGATTTTTATTTGACCCTTCATTTAGGGAAAGACAAGTGCTTTGTGTTCACTCAGTAAAATGACAGGGTAAACTCACTCCTGTTAGCGATTACCCAGTGGTCCACAGATCATCTTCATATTCCCCAGGAGATAACAGAAGAGGCCCTGGGGATTAGTAAGCTCCTGGGGTGGAGTGGGGAGGCATTAAAACTCTCCATTTCCCTGTTGTGTGGTTCTTCCTCCAATGTACAAAGCGCATGCTTCAGCAAGTCAAATTTCCGGTTCAGTAAGTTAGCAATTATTGTTCAAAACTGATCTGCAAGTAAAAATTGTACCTAATTTATTCATTGAGAGCTTCCACCTATTTATTATGACCCCATAGATTATACTGTAGCTCAAGAAACATCTTGGCATTGAAATCTTAATTAAACGTAAGGATTCTCCAAAGCAACTCTTTTTCCTTTTCTCATCTCTATCTACTAATTGGAAAGCCTCTTCTCCAAACAGAGTTTTGGTGATTGACAGTTTTTTTTTCTTAATTAGTGAACTTCTCTATTTGAGAGAGTGGATGGGTGTTAGCAATATGCGTATAGCGTAAAGAAGACGTCTGCTGCTCAACAGTCACATTTCTGTATGGCTTTTGTTTTGTATCAAGATGAAAAAAAATTAAAACATGCTATGAAATGACCAAATAATGAATTAACTTTCCATATATGTAGAAAGTTTTTTCAGCAAGTATTGTTTAATAAAATCAAAGGACAAGGATATGACAATTAGAGAAGGGGAGAAAGAGAGGAAAGGTGGGAGCCCAGTTCTAGCCACCAGTAAAGAGCAGTTTCTTTTTTCGCATTCTGTGAGGCTAAAGTCGCTGAAGATGAAACGTCCTCACATATTCTGTCAATGTCAGAATGCAAACATCACTAAATAAACCCTTGTGTCAAAATGTCACTTAGTGATTATTTATGCTTCTTGACAGCACCAATGAATGACAAGTCCGCCTCTATGGCTGGGAAAGGTTGCATACCAATTGTTAGAGGTAACATAGGCGAAGGACGACATAGTCAGCAGAATTCATTTACCCTGTGCCATTAAGTTACATACATTACCAGTGGCCAACACAGTAAATGTTTCTGTGATTCTCCTGAAAGAAAGAAATTGACTAAACAACTGAATACAAAGCGTTTAATAATTAAAATGTCTTTCTGACTCCCTGCTATCAAGTAGATAGTCAAACTGAGAGAGAAGTGTCATTTATTTTTCTTCTTTATTTGCTCATTATTTCAAAGTATTTCTTCGTCTGGAATTGAATTTGAAGTCCACATATTTAGAGGAGACAGCAATTACTAATGAAGTTTGGATAACAAAGAGCAAACCCAAATGACACAATGATTAAGTCTTTGCAACATACACACAAAGTGACTGAAGATATCCAGCCCCTTAGTTGTTCCTGAATCTCATATTGCCCCCTGTTCCAGCTCAACCAGGAGAGAGATCAAAGGCCTAGCATTGGTCAGTGGGACAAAATATGGATTGTGAAAACATTATACAATTATATAATAATCATAAATCTGTTATAATACATTTTAAATATTAAGGAATAATTAAAAGGCATTGTTTTATTAAGGATAACATTCTAATGCCATTCCCCCCACTCACCACACTGACACATACTGATAATTCCATGTTCAAAACATAATTCAAAGTTACCTAAATCACGAGGCCCTTTAGGATCTTGACTAAGACCTCTGATACTGCCCCTAATTGCTGGACTATGATCCTTGCTTTGAAATTTCTGGCTTTGTGACTTAGGCAAGTTATTAACCTCTCTATTCTTAGCTTTTTTCATTGTTACAATGACATAGAAATAGCTTCTATTTCTCTGAGGTAGTATGATGTGAGAATTAAGTGACATTCTACATAAAGCATAGAGCCTAATGTCTGACACAAAATATTTTCAAATTCAGTGAAAAAAAATAAATTCAAAATTTTTACTTAAAAGAAAAAAAAATCTAGAGAACTTCTAATTTGCTATTAGCCTATAGATGATTTTATAGCTACAGAAATATAATGAAATTAAAGCAATAACTAAACTCAAAAGATTTCTAATATATTCACCCTTCTGTATAACATTGTAAGGTTCTGTTTTCTCAACTCAGCAGAAGTGAGTGTGCCTGCTCTCGTCCCTGACATGCTCCCATTGTCCTGCTTCTGCTGCCACGTTGGCTGTGCGAATCTGAAGTCACCCTATACTGGGTCTGCTCTGTGTGGTCTACTGGGCACTTTCATTCACTCTCATTCAGGATATTTTTGCCTATTGATGGACTGAGGAGAGGAGAAATCCACCTACCATCCCATCCCATCCCATTCCACCACCACCACCACCACCCAAGTCCTTGCCATTATATGAGAAAAAGAATTGGCTTCTTAACCATCCAACAAAAAGATAGCCCCCACTCACTCTCCACAATAACAAAACTACTGCTAGGAGCAAATCAAAACAAAAGCTTCCTTAAATTTTCCTATAACAAAATGGTGAAAGAATTATTCACCAGAATGCTTTTTGTGAAGTGTAAGTGGGCGGATGCTGAGACACTGAAAGTGGATGGAGCTATTTCGAGGTCAAACCTCAAGAGATGCTTGTTCGTCCTGAGAGGGAGGAAGGAGGACAAGAGGAGGAGAGAAAGAGCTGAGAGCAGCATCAGTGCTGTGATGGGACACCTGTCGCTCTGGGAGGTGACGCCTCCCCATGACAGTCTTCAAAATTCACAAAGTTAATGGGTCTGATGGTTGTTTTTGAAGCCAATGAGGTGCCTGGAATTTACACTCACCTTGATATAAGGCAAAGCCAAGGTGGTACTTGCAGGTGCAGGAGCTGAACGGTGAAGAGATGCGGGAAGAAATAACCCCTAAAAACAGAGAAATCTCTTCGAGAGCTTTGGATTGGATAAAGCCATAAAGTTAAAATCAAGTTGGAATAGTTCTGTGAAGGGCAATGAGGCTCCAAGATGATCCTCGGTTTATAATTCTGATTTTGTTTTTTGAGTTTACTTAAAGACATTTTCCTCACTAAGGCACAGAGACCAGGGAAATCAGTTTTTTTCACCATTAACCTTTCATTGTGTTCTGTGTGAGTTACAAAATGAATGACACAAGTAAGAAAAGAGCATTTTTGAAATTCAGAGATAGGGATGGGCTAGGCTATAGACTGCAAACAACAATCTAGAAACATTAGCAGAGTATTTCAAATAATGCCTTTAGAAAGTAAAGCCACCTAACGTAATAATGCACATTTGAATTGGTGCTATTTAAAGGCAAAATAGCTGTACTACAAAAAGTGACACTGATAGTTCAATTCTACATGCCCTTCAAACAGTATGAAAAGCTGGAACTTCAGGGTCTATCTCAAGTAAAAGCAAATACTTGTAGCACTGATTATATACGTATGTATTATATGGATATATGTAATTTCCTGAGAAGCATCTTAAGACACACATTCTAGAGCAAGAGAATTTCCTTTTCAAAAGCCAGGACACCTATCAGTAACAGATTAGTTTTATGAGGCTGACACACTGAGAGTGTGGAAAGAAGAATTATTTATATATTGTTGTTCAGAATTGTATATTATTCATCATCGATTTGCAATACGTTATGATTGGCTGCACTAATACCAGGGTTACTTTTCATTCTTGCCAAAGCTAAATAACTCATGACCCCACGCACCTTCTAGAACTGTAACTGAACGTAGAGAAGAATAAAATTCTTAGAACTCCTTAAAAGAAAACTTATGAGGAAGGAAAAATAAATCGGATAAAAGCGGAGCTATTCCTGACGAAGCTGAGTCGGGGCACAGAACTTATCAACCTAGACCTTTCCTCCTTTCTGATGGTGGTCCCCGGAAAAGCTGAGACACCACAGGGCTCTGAGGGACACGGTCCATCCTCCGTGACTCTGGAACTTAACAGATGGGATGGAAGGGAGGTGGGGTGAGGGCAAGATGCCAACTTCCTCCCAAACTGTGTCCACTTCAGAGCTTCTCTGACATTTTTGGAATGACGGGGCCGAGCTGATGAAAGTGAATTCCTTGAAGGACTTAAAAAGCTCATGAAAGAAAAGTCATTCCTTCCAAGGGCAGAAGGATTGAGGCTGAGAAGCCAAGTAACAAAGCCTTAGTCATAGAGGGATGAGCAATTCTGCCATGGATTACCTGTCACACAAAATGTCTCTCCTCCAGGCACTTATGGTCTAATATATGGCATGAATCTTACAACTGTGTGGTGTGGAAGAGGATTGATAGGTTTCTAAATTTAAAAAAGAATAGGCTGTTTCATTAAGAATTCTATGGGAAAAAATGTTGAGTGTAAACAGTATGCTTTGGTACGGTTGTGTAGCAATATTAACACCACAGGACAGAGCTATTTTGAAAAAGCTTGGTTCCTAAGCATTGGAGTATCCAAAGGATGCTTGGCCTGGCTGCTGTGGGATGAATTCATCTTGATTCCAGTCTCAGAAGAAGGATGGAGGCTGTCCACAGCTGGAGAGTAAAACGTCCAGGAGATGCAGCTCCATATGGAGTTCCTCAGGCGGGAGTCAAGAAGTGACAGTTAGCAGCATACAGAGAGGTTCCTTCTCTATGTGGTACCTTCCGTTCTCTGAGAGGAGGGTGAGCAGGAAAAAGAGACCTGTTACTTGACCAGACCTTGACTTATACATCAACAATACTGAGTGACCACCAAAAGGTTCCCTCCAAAGTGTGATGGATGGTGGAACCTGCATTAACTGAAAAAGAAAATGCTAGGATCCAGTGGCAACAAGAATAAGGTTAATCACATAGAATGAGATGGCATAACCTTTACTCTTTTGACTTTAAAGAAAATAATTGTGGGGTGGATGGGTATAGATCAGCAGTAGAGCACATGTTTAGTTTGCACGAGGTCCTGGGTTCAAGTCCCAGTACTTCCATTTAAAAAAAAGAAGAATTGGCCAAATTCCTTCACCGCTCATGTACACACTCTGTCTTTGTTCCTCCTAGAGTATTCCAGTCATTCTGAGCTGTGCTAAGTAGAGATCCATGGCCCCCTGGAGCTCACGTGGAGTAGGGACATTTCCAGCTTGGTTGCCTTACAAGAGATGAGACGTGTGGATTT
The DNA here is from genome assembly GCF_009834535.1 of Camelus ferus. Classification (NCBI taxonomy): domain Eukaryota; kingdom Metazoa; phylum Chordata; class Mammalia; order Artiodactyla; family Camelidae; genus Camelus; species Camelus ferus. The sequence goes on along the minus strand of NC_045700.1, from coordinate 32,549,145 downwards.
CCCTTCTTTCTTCTTTAGTGTGAAAAGCTGGTGCTACAATACGAGACGAACAAGGACGGAAAGCTACTGTGGAATCACGGAGGACAGCATTGTTGAGGAAGGTAATCCTTCTTGGCGTCACTGGGAATGGCTTCCCGGAAGCACAGAGGAGGCCAGTCTTCGTTTGGTAAAGGCAGTGGCCCCGAGGGGCTGAGAGAATGCAATGTCCATGAAGTGACAGGGAGCTGTTGTCTAACCTGACCCGATGCTCATGGCACTAGATTTGTCTTCCTGGGAGGCAGCCATGTATAAGATTAGAAAATCTTAGTCACCAGAACGGGAACCTTCGGTAGAGAAAACAGACTCCCAGGTGTGCTCCAGAGGCAACTACCGGGTGCTGGTTCAGGCAGTGCCTCGCCCTGAGCCCCTTCCTCCACCTCAGCAGCTCCTGGCATTCACAGTCGTCCGAGCCTCATGGTCTCCTGTTCACGCAGTGACAAGGAATTAAAAGGACTTGACTCTCAGGGCATGTGCCTCTTTGATTGAAGATTTCCTCTTTTAAAGATGCTTTAAGTGTTCTTTCTGAGAACCCTCAGAATTTCCCTGCTGCCACCCTCCAATTGCAAATGGATCGTGCTGGCTGCCTATAATTCCTCCCTCAGCTTCCTGCCAGGGTGAACCTCTCTTTTCTCCCTTGCTTCCCTGGCAGGAGCAGCTCTGGAGGCCTTTCCAAAATGGCGCACGGCCGACTCCACTCCCCGCAGACACTTTGCCCACCAAGTGCAGCTCACTCACAGTCAAGGCCTCCGACCTGCAGCAGCCTTGGCTGCTCTGTCCAGGCGTCACTCCTCCTTCCACTTTCCAGGTGTGGTTCAGGTTCTTGTTCCAGGGGCCTTCAAGCTCCGGGGAATCTATGTCAAGCTTTCCAAAATATCCTTTTGCAATTCCTTACAGCTGGCTTCATCTTTCACTCTCTCATGGGAAACTGTGAGGAGGACACACAATAATCTGTCAACTCTTCACAAAGCAGTCTCACTACAGACTTTTAAGTGGCAGGTGAAATACTGTTGACTAAACCAATTTCATAATCTCTGAGCATCTCTCAAAGAGGTCCAGCACTTCGTTTCAGAAACATAGGGATGTGGAAACTATTGTGTTGTTCATGACTTTTAAGGCCCCTGACGAATGACATACAACTATAACTTTGATAACAAGACCCATGGATCACGTGGCACCATGATCAGATTACACATTACATATTGATAACATTATGCATTAACAGAAAGAAGGATATTTTGAAAATAGAGGATAATGTGAAGATAATTGGTAAATCTCATCCTAAAATGTGTTCTAAAACTAATAAATAAGCTAAGTAAGTATCAGCTGAACAGATTATACACCCAGAAACCCACCTAATAACCTATGGTATCATAAAAGAATTCCAAACCAGTGAAGCAAGAATGGGTTATTAATAAATGTTGTTGGCGTCATTGTTGAGAAATGTCAGCTTTGGATCCCTGGAAAGCAGATCCTGAGGCAATGGTGTGTAAAATACACCTATATTAGGGAATCTAATCCCAGACAGCAAGAGTGAAGGAATGGAGAAGGAGGTGAGGAGGGGGAAAGCCAATGGAGGATACAAGGATTGAGTTGAATGACTGCCCTGCCTTGAGACTGTCTTCTAAGAGGCAGTATGGACAATTATTTCTCATAAGGCAGGAAAGTTGATCTCTAGCTGCCCCCCTCCCATCTGTCATTGGTTAGTCAAGGATGTGCCCCAAGGAAATTAATTACTACAGCTCCCCCAGCACGTGCACACACACACACAAACACACATCCTGCTTACATGTATTTTGACATCAAATAGAAATGCATCTACATCACTGCTCGGCATCAGTAAGGAAGCTTAGGGCAGGAGGCAGGAGGTCTGTGTTGTGAAGTTGGTCACGGTTCACCCCCAGTTAGTCCTGGCTGTAGTTACTGGTGCTGGAGCAAGTGAACCAGATGAGACAGAAGGGTGAAGGCAGAAGCATTTTGATGCGGTATATATCTCAGGCAAAAAAATTAACTTTTGTGTGGAAGACAGGCATCAGCTTAACACTATATGCCATATTTCACCCCCAAATAAATGCCAGTAGATTGGAGAACAGAGAAAATGAAACTATCAGATAGAAAGTCATGTTGATGTATATTCATCTTAAAGAAGAGTTTCTAAGCCCACTGGCAATGGAGGAGACTGCAAAGGAAGATAGAGTGTTAAGAGAAAGAAAATGGTAAGTGAAGCCTGAATTCTGTGCATCATGGAGGGATGATGCTCTGATGCACTTCTTGAGGCTCTTTCCTTCCCTATCATCCAGAACACTACCCTCTCCTTGTTCCATTTCAGTGTCTTTGAACTGCACTCTCTTGGTCTTCTCCAAGAGTGCTCTCCCGTTAGTCTGCACTATACGCGTTAGTCTTAGCCAGAGCCCTGTCTTGTTTCTGTTTCCTCCTCGCTCCGCGCTCTCTGAATATTCTTGTCGACATTCTCAAATTCAGTTATCTATAGGCTGATGAATTCCAAGTCCACTTTGTCAACCCTGACCTCTTTTGAGTTCCACATCAGTATTTCCAATTGGGTATGCCCATGTGGTTACTTCACAGGTGTATCAAACTTCGTGAGTTCAGATCTGAAATCAGTGCCCCCTTCCCCAGAACACAGCACCTTCTTCTGTCTTACAGTGCTATTGGAATTAGCACCCATGCCACACCCTAAGATGGAAATCTTAGAGTCATCATTGACTCCTTTCTTCCCCATATTCGAAGCATCCGCTTCTCTTGTCAGTTCTTTCTCAGAATGTCTCTCAAGTCTGGCTTGTCTTCTCTAATTCCACTGCAACTGCTTTAATTCAGAAACTCAGGATCACTCATCTGAAATATTGCAGTAGCTTCCCATCTGTTCCTTCTCTCACCAGGCTCTCCTACTATAGTCCCTCCACCAAATTCCTGCCAAGTGATCTTCCTGAAAGCATTTTTAATTGATCATGTCCCTATCCTGTTTTAAAACCTCCCTTTTTCTCATTTCTCATAGCAAAATTATGTTTTTTTTAAACAATGTTATTTTTTTTAACCTCAAGTTTACCTAGAAGACAAATATATAATCCTCTCCTTGTATCCTACTGTTCAGGCATCTATTAAACATCTAGATCCTGGCTTTGCAATTTATCCATTTGTGTTTCTGGAAATTTCAAACTGTGCCTTCCTTCGGAATAGAAGGTCTATATCATTCATACCTGTATGTCCCAGAGCATAATATATTACCTAGTACAGAGTAGAATCTCAAACATGGTTGTTATTGAATGTGTACTTAAAGATGGGAACTGCTAAATTAGCACCTTCCAAAATACGTTCAGAAGCATGTTCAATAGTATTATGTATAAATATGGTTTTGTAGATAAACCAGTTTGGGACATTTTAGAAAAATAAATGAAATATTTTTTTAACTGGAGTATTATTCAAGAATCACTGATATTCTTTAACACACATCATGACTCTTTATAAAAGCAATGCTAGTATAAAACATTCACTGAACTTTCTGAATACCAAACCAATTTTTCAAATGAGTTGCATTTTAAGGAAGTTATTTTGGAAATGCTTTTATATGCAAATTCACTGTAAAAGATAATAAAGACAACTTCCTCTCCTGTATATCTTTATTCGTCAGGAGAATACATATTGTGACCCAAAGTTCAGACAGTTTTCTTATAATTAAATTTAGACTATTTTGTAAGGCAGGCGAAAGCAACTTAGGGCAATGTTACTTTTCCAATACCATTCCAAGCAAATATTATGGATAATGCCCTGTTCCCCTAACAACAACAATAATGAATGAAAGATCATATGTTATTTTTCTGGATTGTATTCATATTCTTCATAAAATTGTTGGCTCAAGCCCTTGAGAACTCAGGGCAATGCTGACAATGGAAAAGCAAGCACACCGATTATTACTGTGAATGTAGCAAAGCAAACAATCCAACAAAATAATAATAACCGCTATATGATTAGGGTATTCAGAAGAAACATAAATTATTCTCAAATTTTACCAGGGATAAAATGATTTGCTGAGTTATTAAAAGAGGCAAGTTCTGATTCCATCAATCTGTATTGGGACTCAAGAATCTGTCCTTTAACACGTTTTCCCCATAATTCTTATGCAAAGAGTCCAGAATTAACAGATAACACTTCTACATATCCTGCCTTTGCTTAAAACAGTCTATTAAACGGCTGCACAAAAAAAAGTGAACAAACAGGGTGTGATGGCTAATTTCATGTGTCAATGTGGCTGGGCCATGGTGCCTGGAGAGTTGGTCCAACATCATTCCAGATGTCTCTGTGAGGATGTTTTTGAATGAGATTTACATTTAAATCAGTGGACTTTGAGTAAAGCAGATTGCCCACTATAGTGTAGGTGACTTTATTCAGTCAGTTGAAGACTTGAATAGAACAAAAGGCTGACCTCCCCACTCTCAACTGAGCAAGAGGAAATGCCCCAGGACACTGCCTTTAGACTTCCTCTGCAACAGCACCTCGTTGCTCGCCAGAAGACTGCTTTACTATAATTCTCCTGAGTCTCTAACCTGTTAGCCTCTTCCATTAAATTTTGGACTCAAGTCTCTACAATCACAGGAGCTAATTCGAAGGATAAATGGAGAGACAGACAGACAGATAGAGCGCTACAGAGATCCATCTTATTGGTTCTGTTTCTCAGGAGAACTCTGACTAATACACAGGGGAAACCACGACAGTAATTGTGCACTCTACTCCCGGCATTTTCCAAGCTGGGTTATGGAATTCCTATTGATTGGTTTGCCAGGACTCAGTAATCTTTGGGAAGCTTCCATCCCATTCATTCCTCTACCTGTCCACTCCACCCTGCACGTCTGGTTTAACCAATCAGACTCTGTCCCTGGAACATCAGAAACAAAACTGAGAAAGTGAAGTCAATCTCCCTTGGGGTGCCTGAAATATTCTTAAAGAATCCATCCCAGATATAATAATATGAAGGCAGGGCTAAGAACCACTGCCATAGGTCCTTACGTACAATGTCAAGGCCAGTGGTTTTGTTTGTTTTTAAGTCTGGGCATCATGGAAGCCACTGAAAGCTCTTAAATAAAACGGTGTCCTTATCAAGTTTGAGGGTCTTTATATGCTCATTCTGATAGCTGGGAGAAAATGAATTGCGTAGAGAGAGAAAAAGTGTGACTAGAAGAAGATTAAGTGACTTGGATGAAGGAAATAGCAGTGAAGAAGAAAAAGTTGATGGATTTAAGATACATTAAGAGATAAAACTGACAGGAAATTATCCACTGATTGGGTGCGGGCGAAGAGGAGGGAGTAAGAGGTGACTCCTGGGTTTCTACAAGCAATAAATGGCATTGAGATTCTGCGAGTTACTGAGCAGGAAACAATGCAAGAGGATCAAGTTTTTAAGTCCATCTCGGGCATTTGAATTTGAAATGCAAGAAGCTCAGTATGTATTTCAGTATTTGAGAATATAAATTCTGGAGTAATTGTTACACTGACAAGCTCAGTACTCTCTCTTTGGTAACACACTGGTTCTAGGGACTATGAATTGTTACAGAGATGAGAAACAGGCTGATTTTTTTTTTTAAGTGTAAAATGTTGCCCTAGGAACTTTTAAAAACTTATTCAAAGTATGGTCAAGATATGCTTCTTTTAACTCTGCCTAAGATACTTCATTGCTTGGTCTGAGGAGGGGAGAAGAAAAAAAGAGATCAATGGTTTCTAAAGAATCCTTCAAAGCAATTTTTTTTCTTATCTCTTTCACTTAGAACTTGAGGGAGGTCACAGTTAAGAAGCAGTTTTTAGTAGCAGTGAAAGTCAACAATAATCCAGTTCTCATCATTTCAATAAAAGTTTACTATTTTTTAATTTAAGCTATTAATAGCTCTACACATGACAATGCGATTTATTCTTGATGTTAGAGAAGTATGTCTAAAGGTTGTCTGACCTACGAGGGGGACTGATTTTCTTGACTCCAGGGTTTTACTTCCATGGTGAATTGGCAATGAACTATGACTTCAGAAAACTAGAAGTGACTAGAGAAAAATGGTCACTAATTTTTTTTCCCAGAAGTTAGCAGTGACTCCCAGAGAAAAACTGAGGTTCCCCACAAAATGATCCTTCTCTTATGGCCTGGCAGAGTGCAGGCCCTGTAATCATTCATCTCTGAACAACAATTGGTGGATGGCCGTCAAAGACGTGCTGGCTTGCTTTCAGCAAACATTTTCTCCCAAAAGATAAAATAAAATATTCTGACAGGTTATTGACACAGGGGCAACAGGTGAAAAACAAGATAAAACAAAAAGTTGGTTCTGACTGTAGGATAAGTAATTTATAATTAGGAGATTTATTTATTTGTTCTTCTTGATCATAAAGCTTAAGTATGTTTGATACACCATCTATTTAAAAGACAGCAACTGTCCACAAAACCAAGTTTGTTTTTTGAAAACAACTCTAAATTTTACCAATAATCTTTGGCAGTAAATCATGAAAATTAAGGGAGAACAAAATCATGATGTGAAACTGCACAGTTCTGTAAATGCTGTAGAAATATTAAAAACAAGATTGTGTGCATTTTGACAATAAACTTGATCTTTGAAACAAATTTGTTTTTAATTTTTTTAATAAAAATAAAAGACAGCAACTTATATTTACTTATTATGATAGAAAAGTTCAGACCGATAACAAAAGACCAACAATGAAAGAGATGGAAGAGACCTCAAACTCACAAATATCAAGACATTTGACATCCATTTTTACCACTAGAGTTGCGTTTTCTGAGTAATAAATCTTTCTTACATATTCAAAAGTCATTTAACTACTCAACGGGTCCCTGTGGAAGGATCTAATCAGGCTATCATTTAATCAGGACACATAGATTAGGGACATTCACTGGCAACCCATCTTCTTGGCTGGAGGCGCTGTGATTGGCAGAAGCCCATGACATAGCAGCTGTTAATATTTTGAATATCTCTCCCGGGCCTACCTGAAGCCATTATTGGCTAAAACCCGGAGGACTAGTTACACCTGATCAAAGAGATATGGTTAATCCAAAATGATACATGGTGTGAAAAGCATTCATATTTGGCTTTGAAATGTATTTTTGTACTAGCATTTGAATGTGTGTCTGATGTTCTGAGAAATGACTTCAAAGGGATTAATGAAACCATACTGTGCAGACCTGACTCAGGAGGGCTGGGAAATGGTCCAGCTTTCTCTTCATTCCGCTTCCCTGCCGAACTCCTCTTTGACTCCCACTCTCTGACACCACAAGGAATAGCTCAAATGTCTTTTAGAATCACATCAGTCCATATAGAAAGGAGAAAAGAGCGCATGAGTACCACAGACCTTTTCTGCAGCAGGCAATGCAGATTTAAAAAAAATAACTGTGTTTGTGGATTATACCTTCAGTACATATTTTCCTGTCATCCTATCCTTTCCCAAGAGTCCCTGGTTTTTATTTAGAGATCCCAGTGCTTCCAGGAAAACTGGCTCCCCTCCCAGCCTCAGGTCCGGGTGACGTGACCTGGGCATCCTCCAAGCTTCCAGGGAGGAATGTGACCTTGATTCAGCACATCCCATTTCCTTCACCATAGACATGGGGGTCAGACCTGAACATTCACTTGAAGCTGACCCAGTAACTGTAAACTTCAGGATCGCTGAAGTGTTGCAACTGGACTCCCTTCCTTAGGTGACATCGTGGACATCTCTGAGGCCTAAATCTGCTGCAGTCATTTTAATAAAGTCATCGTGAGGAAAAGCCAGTGTATGAAGATGGACAGAGCTGAGGGACACAGAGCTGGATCCCTTATGAGATTATAAACCTCAGCATGAAGCCATGCCTCACCCTGCCTTTCCCCTTCCACCAATAAATGTACTCAGTGAAAATTGTCCTCTATTTTTTAAGCCAATTAAAGTGGAGCTTTTAGTTATTTACAATTCCAGGCCTACTAATTACAACAGTAAGTCAACAAACAGGTAATTAAGCTGACTAGAAACTGTCAATTATGTTAAAATAGAAATGTTGCCAATTAATATAAAACAGAATTTCACCACAGATAATCCCAAGTTGAAACACACATTCACTTCTCTCTTTCACACACAAACACACACAAACCACCAGTCTATGCTGCCTGCTACACTTCAATTCAGTGCAGTTTATATTTTCACGGAACGCATGACAAGAAGACAAAAGTGCTGCCTGTGTTATGAGTTAAGATTCACTTGATCCTGGAGAGCAGCCTGCACAATTATTGGAATGTTCGGCCTCAAAAGTTCTAGGAGATCAAGCTTTTAATCACAGGTAAATTAAATCTTTTTGTACAAAGAGGTATACAAATTTTGATTAGAATAAGGATAACCAGAAATGACACCAGCAATGAATGAGAATAACAAAGCAAACGCTGTAACCTAGGCTTTTATCTTTATGTAACCATGACACCCATACAGGCAGGCCATCATTGTCAATACTTCGAACAACAGTTTGATTTTCAGAAGAGTCTTATGTTCTTTATAAGTATTTCCTTTGTTATATTATTTAAGTAATAACAGTTTTCTTATATATGTAAGAACCAAAGGCAAAAAGAAGGGAAGTCAGCAGTCAGCAAAGTTAATGAAGTGAAAAAAAAAATGATTTGTCATCTTTTGGAATATGATGGTGAGTATAAATACATGGTGAATCTTTCCTCCTAAATTTTACTAAAACCGTTTCTTTGACATATGATCTAGGGGTGGCAGAAAAACAAATTCAGTAGATAAAATGTTGCCAGTATCACTGAGTATCTGCATAGAAGTAACTAAATATTCATGAAAAAGTGTCATAATCAAAGGTCAAGTTGTTGTTATTTGAGACCCACATCTAGGGAATTGCTTTTGCTACGAAAAATTCTTAGAGCTGTTTCATTAGCCTTGTCCTGTAGTCAGAACAGCCGCAGTGAGGCTGTTCCTAAAAGTGCTCATACGTGCTGCCAGGGGAAGGGCTGCGGGGCGCTCTGGTCTCTGCTGCAGAGACGCTTGGGACCGACTGACAGGCTCGTCATCAGCGACAGCTGGGAAACAGGGATTACCATCCAGCGCAGCCACAGCAGCCAGAGGGAGAGGCAGAGAAAGTTCAACGATGGTTCAAGCAGTTTCGGTGGCTTCAGTAGCAGATGTGTAAGATTGAGTTAGCAACTGAATTCTGAAAATCAGCAGAATCTTAGTGTTTCAAGGAAAGTCACAACCAAATCAAAAGTTGGTGTTTGGTATGAAAGAGTCCTAAAGAGAGAAGCTGTGCTTACTCTATAGTTAGGCAAGGAAATAGATGGTCTTACCTGCAGAACCCCGACTTCCTGTAATTTAAAAAAAAATAAAGTAGGAGCTTATTATACTGTATCCTATCCTATCATATCAATTGTATATTAACAATCAAAGAAATCGTACATTATTCACGTTTTTTCTTCCTTTTTAGTATATGAAAGCAATGTGAGGTGTCTCCCTCTTCACCCTAGCCATGAACTTACAAATTTTAAAAAATTGTGATTATTGAGTTACACCATAGATGCAATTTATAGAGAACTAAAGCAGAATAACAACAAAGCAGTTTTACAACATCTTTTCAGCCTCAACATCATTGTCACTATCATTGCAACCTTCATCACAAGACAAAATGACTGTCAGCTGAACTTTATTCTGTAAGTTGTAAATATTATCACACCTAATGTGGGACTGTGTTATCAAGAGGCAGATTTCTTTGCTGTGAAGACAGAAGAAAAATAAGCCCAAATGGGCAATTGTTGACATGCCAACAGCGCTCTATAAATAGGATCACAGATTCTATACATGTAACAGATACATCCAAGAGTAGGGATGGCTGTGTTCTATTCGTGGCTCAATAACACTGGCCATAGAAATATTGTAACTAACACTCTGTTTCTTTTCTTTTTTTTTTTTAAATGGAGGTATGAACCCAGGACTTCGTGCATGCTAAGGATGCACTCTACCACTGAGCTATACCCTACTCGCTAACTCTCCATTTTCTAACTTCATGGTCACCCAGTAATTTTTATAACAATTTGGTTTCTCATGTAAAATTTCTTGTAGGAGTGAATATGATTATTATTCTCATTGAGTATTAGTTACTTGACATTCAGGTTTTTGTGCATCAGCTCCTTTTAGTGTATTTAACAGAACCTGTCCCCCAGAATCCTGTGATCTCTAAATTTAATTTAATTTCTACTCCTGAGAGGAGGGACAGACCTGGAAATGAGGACACCCAACTAGCAGCAAGACATCCTTCTCAGGTAGCATCCTATTCTCTTCCTCTGTGCCTCTGGTTTTCTGGCTTTCTTTATTTACTCTTACCTCCCATTTACCACAGGAAAAATGATCATTAAGAATGGTTTTGTCCTGTTTGCTAATTCTCAATAATGTTTCTAAAAGATTTAGTATGTAAGAAAAATTTTAATTATTTTTTAGCAAGATGTGAGAAAAAAGCAAAGGAGACTAAGAAAGTGCAGATAATGATTCAAAGGAAGGTAGTTCTTTGATAAGGAAAAATTTCCATTGTCATAATAGTAATTTGAAAATTATAAAAATTCACAAAATATATGTTAATATAAATCTTTTGGAAACCAATATATGAGTAGATTTCAAGTATTGTAAGGATGGCCACAGACTTTGGACTGGGATTCAGTTACTCAGATAGCATTCCAAGGAATAATTCTACATGCAGAAATGAGGTTCCTATACAAAAATGTTCATTGCTTGCATTGCTTAAAACCTAACAAAATTGGTCAAACTCAATGACGTATGATAAGAAAATATTTAAGTAAACAATGATGTATCTATTGCATGGATGGTGTTAACTAAGATATTGGAATAACTTTGAAAAATATCTAATTAGTTTTGTTCAATGAGTAAGAGAACAAGAAATATACTACTAATAATACTTGTCTTTGGATGATATGATTATGGGTGTTTCTTAACATTTATTTTTTCTTTTTCATATTTTCAAATTTTTATTAATAAACTTGCACTGGTTTCATAATGAAAAATTGTTTCCTATTGATTCAATATTAAAAACACTGGTTGGTAGAAGAAATGGAAATTGTCACTCTAGACAAACAGATTTATGTATAAAAAAATCTCTCTTGGGTATTTATTTTAAGCCTTTTCCATCTTTGAATCAAACACTGACCCTCCTTTGGTTTGTTCACGTATCCAATGGATATTTATAGAGCACTTACTGCATATCTGATGCAATGATATGCTCTGAGATGCAGTGAAAACTAGACCTTATTCTACTTCTCAGGATATTTCTAGTTTATATCACAGTTGCTATTGTAATATCCAATTAAAATAGAGTGTGACTTGGACTTGGAAACATGGAAATACATGGAGGGCAGCTACTCCAGTCAGGGACACTTCCCAAAGGAGGACAGCCTGTGCTAAATCCTGATAACTACACTTTTTGAATGCTTATAATGAATGAGTCAAATAATGTTCTTTTTCATGTAATAACATATTTATTAAGTATAACAACCTTAGGATGTTAATTTTGATATGAATTTTAACATGCTTACATACAGATGAGAAAACTGAAGCAGAGAGGCCATACAGGTAATTAATGACACAACTGGGATTTGAACCTACAAAGCCTAGCACCAGAGTCCCTAATCTTAGCCATACAGTCATTTGTTAAACATGGTGTGGCTGACAAAGAGTAACCAAAGAGAGAAGCAGGTGAAATGGCAAACAGGTGAGAAAACTCAGGAATACAGCAGGTCGGGGAGCTGGACCCCACGGTATTAGTTAAGGGTAATGGGATGGAGGCTGGAAACGTAGCAGCCATCAGGTAACCATATGTCCTTTGTGCCATGCTCAAGAGGTTGAAATTTATCTTTATTTGATGGGGAAACAATGAAAAAGTGTTTTCCAAAAAGTGGCATGATCAAATGCATTTTGGAAAGGTCATTCTTGAGTGAGAAGAGTGGATTGGAGGAAATGTAGATGAAGAGAGGAGGGTGAGATGGAAGAAGATTTTACGATCTAACTATTTAGATTGACTCATTATCAGGTAATTGTTTTCTGTGTTCGATGATTGTACATGATTAGAATTGGGAATCTATATAATGGCATCTCACTTAGACATCAGTAAATGAGTATAATGATTATGATTATCCTCTCTGAAACTGGACAGAAAAATAGTAATAGAATATTCATTGCATAGATTCAGGGCACTTGTTAAATTGGCAATCTCTCCATAGGGCTTAAACACTTGTCTAGTAAGTCACTGAGTGAGAGAAGGAAGAGAAGTAAGCGGTCAGTTTGCTCTGTTCAAATGAATTCTGTTCTTCTTACACATCCAGATGTATTTATACAACCAAGAATCTTAATAAACCCTCTATTAGTTTTCTAGGGTCACTGTCACAAATTACTACAGAGTGGGTGGCTTAAGCAACGTTCTTTTTTTCTCACAGTTCTGGACGCTGGAAGTCCAAGATCAAATGCCAGTGGGGGTGGTTTCTCTTGAGGCCTCTCTCCTTGCTCTGCGGGTGGTTGGCTCCTTCCTGTGCCTTGTATGAACTCTTCTCTGCACCAGCATACACCCGTGGAGTCTCCAAATGCAGTCACTTTCTAAGATACTGTTGCTTAGAGCTTCAACATACGAATTTTGGGGGTTTAGAATTCAGTCTTTGATGATAATAGTTCTAATAAATTGTATGAATTGTAAGTTTCAAGAGATGTTAATTATGTATTTCAGTTTCCTGAAATCAAGGCAAATAACTTACAAAGAAATACCACTTGGTCAGGAGAACATATATAAGTACAGAAACCAAACGTAGTATTTCTATATAGTGCTGTAATTTACATAGGGGTGCATGTATCTTTTCAGATTAATGTTTTTGTATTCTTTGGATAAATACCCAGAAGTGGAATAGCTATATCACATGATACTTTATTTTTAATTTTTGAGGAATCTCCCTAGAAATTTTATAGCAGATGCACCAATTTACATTTCCTCCAGCAATGTGTAAGAGTTCTCTTTTCTCCATATCCTTCTCACTATATGATTTCATTCATGTGTGGAATATAAAAACAAACAAAATAAATAAATAAACAAACCAAACTGAGCAAAAACAAACACGAGATACTAAGAACAAAGTCGTGGGTTACCAGAGGGGAAGGGGTGGGGCTGGGGAAGGCAGAACAAGTGGTGGGGATCAGTCGTATGATGAGCAGGGAAACACACTTTTTGTGGTGAGCCTGATGTAGTATACCAAAGTAGAAATACAATGTTGTACACATGAAATTTATATAATGTTGTAAACCAATGTTACCTTAATAAAAAAACTAATTCATTAAAAGAGGTCTACTGTCTTAGCAAGTCATGTGATATTTTGAATACCAAGTACGAAAATGCCAGGTGAAAGCTGTTAAAATGGGTTTTTGTCAGGTAGAAAAATTACTTTGAAATCACATCTAAAATAAATTGATCAGATTTGGAACTAGAGAAAAATCTGTTGTAAAGTACCAGATGATGACATCTCATGAAGGCAAACAAAAACCAAAAAACTATTAAGAGCCAATCATTTTTATTTCTTAGCAACTAGTTGGAAGACTAGAAAAATAGGTTAATATTAATGCATACATTCAAATTCATAATAATTTAAAAACCTAAATTATGGGATGGGGGAGCTTTTATAATTTTTGAAGGAAAAGGCCATTGGCATCATCTGTTTCACCAATATAAATGCTGTAGTGTCCACTTAGGGGAAAATATAATCATTGACCATAAAGTTAGTTGAAAAAAAAATTCTTAGTCATATTTGTTTATCTAAATAAGAGGTACTTCAATTTTGAGTTTACTGAAATACACAGCATTTATTTTTGCTGCTGTTCACAGTTCCAAGAAAAATACAAACAGAAGAGAGAATAGGGCTAATTTATTCCATAATATCACATCCTTAGTTCTCTTAAAGTATCATTTCCTTGCAGAGTTAAAGAAAGAGAAAGAAGAGACTTTGGGACCAAGAAGGGCATTGACCACAGCTTTTGAAGGACCTAGTCGTCCAGGTCAAGCTTCTCTATTAAATTGGAATAAAAATAGTACTTACTTTAAACAAGTAGTTTTAAAGATTAAATAAGATAATACTTAAGTGCTTAATTCAGTGCTTATAACTGAATAAAAGGAAGAATTTTGTCTCCTTCAATTTCTTCACATCCTCTTTTTTTTAATCCAAACACTAAGGAAGGAGTAGTATTAGAGTTTTGGGAACCAGAAATGAATGACTTCACATCCAAATCCAAAATATAATTATTTTTATTATTTTGGTTTATGTGCTTTTCTTTATGTCAGAGCAGCCTCAATATTTCCTGTCAGTTAAAAAGTTTGTCTCTAATGCAAAATTTGTAGATAAGTACCAAGAAAGTTCTCTTTCAAAAAATTTCTACTCTTCAAGCCTGTTGTATATTTCCTTGAAATTTCACATTGAATGATTCATCTGTTTATGTCAAGTGTTGCTCTGTCTTGTTAACAATAAAAATATTCTTACAACAGCAGGTTTCAAACCTTTCTCTTTGGTAGTCCAATGCATTATTAAAACAAGCATTAACAGAATTTGAAATACAAAACAAGTGAAAGAGCTATTCTTGTTGAAGGAGACTCAGAAAGCTAGGAGCCCAAAATACTAAGCTAAAAGCACAAATTTGGAATACCATTATCTTATAGAATGTAATGTTTCCCAGTGAAAAAGTTTTGCCATTCATTTTCTGCGAAGGCACAAAAATGGTAAGTGTAACTAAATTAGAAACGCAACAGAAAAGGAGATGTCTTATGATTTGAGGCTAGTACTAATTGGCCCTCTCTGAATTTTTTTCTAAGGATGCTTTTTTTTCCCCCACTATGGCTCAGCTACAGTTACAGAAAATATATGAACAGAACTTACTCATTTTCCCACTCATCTGCTTTTCCTAGAATCATTTTATCCATGTGCCCACTTGTTCACCCAACCATTTAGTTGTTTATCTCTAAGTACATTTTCATATACAGACTTTTAAAAATTATATGTTATAACTTGCACAAATAAGTGTTTGTTTCAAAGAAGTCTAGTGCTTGTTGAATGCCTAGGTGGTACTGCAGTGTGTACTTGTACTAAAAATTAACAGCCACCACTTCATTGACTGGTTTGGAAATTATCTACTCAGTTGTAAGTCTTGTAGCCATTCCCCGATGTTCATTATTATTGCTTATTCAGAGATTGGCTATATTGA